>NC_134476.1:27211277-27272246 GCF_964194025.1 Convolutriloba macropyga | reverse complement strand
TGAGTGCAACAATGTAAACATATCTGAAAGTTTCAAAAACATTTATTGATTGAAGCAAATGTCAGGAACAAGCCAAGAAAATTCAGCTGGTTAATCTAATTAATAACTTAATGGTTTCTCTTCAGGCTCATCGGCTGCGTGAACATGGGAAGAGCTACACTAAGAAAATCCGAGATCAGCTGAAACAGATTCCATTTGCATTTGAGACCCCGTATTCACGCAATAACAACCAATCAGACTCAAGACAACAGTCTGGCAGGGGTCACAGAGGAAGGGGAGGAGGGACATCGGGGGGAGGAGATGGAGCAGCCGGTAACGGGGGCCAATTTGATTTGGATAGTTACTATGGTGATCAATCCAGATCACAACAACAGGGTGGAGGGAGCCATAATAGACAAAATCAGAACCAAAGAAATAACAATTCTCAACAGCGAACCAGGTAGCTTCAATCGGCAATTATAGCGATCTAATAATCCGTTGATTAATTGTAAGAGCTCTACTTCAATCGAAAGATTGCCATTTTTGGGGAACACCTATGACATATCTTGATACCCCGTTGACCCACGTGGTTTGAGAGTTTTAAGTGCTAGAGCAGGCAATTGCTGTGGTTGCGATAAGAATATGATGTCGTTTGCAGGTATGGCCGTGATCGAAGAATGGCAGACGATGGTTATACCAATGGACCTTTTGACTTTAATAGTCATGTCATGGCATGTTCTCCACCCAAAATAGACTCTAGCGTTGCTCCTTCAGAGCGCGGCTTCTTTGAGGTGCCCCATCGACCACCGCGCGCTGAGGGTTTACCTCTTTCAGAGCAACACAAGCTGACCACAACAATTGCCACGGAAGTTCCCAAGCAACTCAAAAGTAACCATATTAAAAAGAACAGTAATAACTACAGTGTTCTGAATGGTAATCATGATGGTGCTACTGATACTACAGATGGACAAATCAATGGATCTTCTAGTATCGAAGACAAGCAGGAAGATTTTCCAGGTACTTGACTTCGTCAAAACTTTTCCCTCTTCTGTTTCTACCAAATCTTGCCATTTTCGACGCTTGTTACGCAATTTTGGCTAAGATAATTGGCAATGTGAGGTCTGGATAATGTGTGTTCGCACATCAGGAATTTTCGAATTTTCATCAAGTAGACAATTTTTCAAGAATTCCGGCAAGAGCTCGCCGAGTCATTGACGACAAAAATTGACACCTTTGAAATTACTAGTATCTACAAGAACTACTCCGGGTAGCTGGAGTAAACCTTCTCAACGTCAATCAATATAAAAATCAAGAGAAAACAAATTGAAACTACAAGATTAGAAACGTTACTACTTCATATAAAATATGTACCTATAGAAACTAAAAGCTAACTGCTAATATAATTGTATGTTTGCCTTAATGGGCTCGCAAACGTTGTACTGAGCTGAAAATAGTTTATCATGTGAGAGGTAGATGAAACTCTTGTACACTATTATCTGACCCATTTTTCTCAGATCTTCCCAATGCGAGTTCGAAGAGCACTAGCTTCTGGTCTGGTTTCGACACTACAACTATGAAGGGCATTGACAGACTGCAAGAAACACACTTTCCTGCTCTACCACTAGCGGACAACCCAATCAAAAAGTCAAAAATGAAGAAAGGAAACAACATCACTCTTCATGCTAACAAGAGCCAGTCAAACTCAGCTTGGGGTTCTACGTCATCAAGTTCAAACCCTTTGCAGCAACAAAATAAAGTCGAGGTGGTGAAAAACTCGCCTAAGCTGATGCACAAGGTGGAATCATCGCCTGCAATGTTGCAACAGAATCATCAACAGCATCCTGTCTTAGGAAACACTCAAGTTGCCAATTCAGTCTGGGGTGATCAATCACCGTCTTTACAAGAGAGCGCGGGCTCGTTGCATCCGAGTTATATGGTCGTGAGGCCTAAGACCAAAAGTGGAAAGAAGAAAAAGAAGAAGAACGATCCAGGTATGCGCTTCATAAAAAATGTTATTACATTGTTCTCAAGTAAGCATCTAACAGTTCTAGTATAAAAAAATACGCGTTCATAAATGAAGGTATAATAAAAAGTAACTTTGTCAGTCGATCTATTTTTGCGGCATATAAGGCAAATTGAACCATTTACAGCAGATAATGCTCACTAGTGTCCTCAACCTAGCTACACTCTGGAACATTTTTTAGGTGAATTGATTATAAAATGCAGGTAAGCCTTGATTTTGTAAGTGAATTGTTCTTAAATTCAACTCGAATTATTTTAATAAGTATCTTTTCTTGAGATATGGTCGGACTTACTTTGAAACCTTGTAATTAAACCAGAAAATTTGCGCACTTTAATCAGAGTTTTCAAATTTTCCTTGAAAAAATCTGCATATCTATTATAAATCTGTCGATTTGAGTTTGCAGATAGCCAAATTATTAGTAGCCCTCCTCTTCGCCGGTTTTTATACTGGGACTATTTCTTACAAAGAAAAGAATTCGGATTGTATTGTTGCTCCCTTTTTACGACTCGAAGAGGCGTATTGCTGGAGTGTCCTCTTTTTTATCCAGGATTTTATTGGAGTGTAGTTGACACGATGTGAAGTCAATGCCGCATGTGAAAACTACGTATTTAGGTCAAACGGCTAAGCTATCTGAAGAGGAGAGAGAAGAGAAGCAATTTTCTAATCATACAGCATTTTTGAAAGTGAGAAAGGTAGGTGTAATAATTTTGCCCAGCGAAAAATAATTTCTGATCACGTGCGGTTTTTTCGAAGCGTTATTTTAGTCTAACTGAGCTTTTTCGGGTAAAGCGCTTTTTGTGTCTCTGTTTTTTGGCCCTGCTTTAGTTACCATCATATATCTAATTTTTAAAATAGCTGAATAAGTGGCTATCGCTATTGAGTTGGAAAATTTTTCGACTTGGGTAGGTATCTTAAAACGTGTTTTAACAACGAACGAAGAAAGCGCTTTGAAGGTACTGCCCAAAAAAACTGAAAAACAAAAGGAAAAGGAAATAAAGACAGAAAAAGCTTGTTAGAAGTCTTATGTTTTGTGTCTAGTTCATAACTGCTGGTTTTCACCGCGACTTTGGGTCGCATATGTTATAATGTTTAGTTACTTTTTATTTCCTCTCGAACGAAGTCGAAGCAATTATTTTAAACTTGTGTGTCTTTTTTATGCTAAATTTTCGCTTGACCGCTGTTAGAATTTCGATCAAACTATAGTCTTAAACTTAGTGAGAATTAGAAAGAAAGTTTGACTTACCAGATTAGAAAGACAAGCAATTTGATTTTGATCAAAGAAATTATATAAATGAATCGTCAAGAAATGGTGCTGAGAATCAATATTCGGTTCAAATTGGTGAATCTAGATAACTATTATTAGAGTTAGATTAATTGATGTAAAATCTTCCCAGCACGTATTAAATGATGATGATATCTCCGGAAGTGTGAATGAATTCTTAGAAAAGTGCAAATGCATTCCATTTATGGTTCCCTTTGCGACTGATTTGCAGAAGCAAACCATATTGGGTATCCCTTGCGACCCCCACTATAAATCACGGTGCTAAGATTAGTTTTGTATCTTTACTTTTTCACACTGATAATGGGTATATATACAGCTGATTTTTGAGTCCTTTTTCATCCCCAAATTCAAATCACCATCTTGATCTTATAATCAGATCTCTCCTGTAAATCTCTAAATTCTACTGTAAAATATCATTTTGTTATTCTCTCATTTTTGAGAAATTAATTCTTTTACTTAGTTAAAAACGCTTTTTATTCCGCTTGCGAAAGTCCATAACCCAACAGGTTATGGGCCCAGCAATTTTCTAAGTCATAAAATTAATTTCCAAAACAAAACTAATTTGTTGTTGACAGTCATAATCCTTTTCTGCTTAGTACCTTTTCTTTTCACAACTGTTTTGCCTGCTCAAACTTCATTGGATCAACAGACAGTGAAGCTGCTGACCTACACAGGAAAGGCACAGGACTTTCCAATCTGGAGCACAAGATTTGTGGCGATGATGCAGACGAAGGGACTCTACAAATCACTACTGGGGACAGAGGAGCAACCCAATGAGCCTGCGCCACTGGCCAACGGGGCAACCAATGATGAAAAGAAGAACCACAAGGTGCTGAAGGATGCATATGAGAAGGAAGTTGCAGACATCAAGGAGAAACGGAACAATGTGTGGTGCCATCTGGCACTGACTCTAGATGCAACAACCCTCATGCTGATGAGACATGACTGTGTGGGAGATGACGGCATTGGAGATGGAGCAAAGGCTTGGAAGCTTTTGCAAGAGAGATTTCAGAGTGTGGAGACGCCGACAGTGGTGACTTTAGTGGCACAGCTTGCTCGACTGCAGCTCGAGGATTCTGAGGATTTGGACAGCTTCTTCATCAGAGGACAAGAGTTGCTCACAAGGCTACAAGAAGCAGGGGAAGCAGTCTCAGAGACCCTCTTCAACGCCTTGGTCCTCAATGGTCTGCCAATGAGGTATGAAAGTTTTGTAATACAGGAAAGCTTCAACCCGGCAACGAACTTCACAGAGTTGAGGAAAAGGCTGCAGAACTTTCATGAGAGCACGGTGCAGAGACACAAGGGACAAAGTGGTTCAGTGGCACTGGCAGTGAAGCGTGACTTCAAGAAGGGACCCAAGAAAGGAAACTGCTTTGTGTGTGGGATCCCTGGACACTTTGCCAAGGACTGCAGGAAGAAGGAGTCAGCACAATGCAGCAAGTGTGGTGAGAAGGGTCACATAGACAGGGCATGCAAGAGACAAAGAGATGGAGGCAAACATGAGTCAGTGGCAATGGGTCCACCATTGGCTACACCAGACGAGGAATGCTGGGCAGCTCTTACCCAGTGGAAGACAGCAGGCATGCTAGTGGACAGTGGTTGTACAGATCACATAGTGACGAACATCGATGCGTTTCTGGACTTTGTGCCCATTCAATCAGTGGTCAGAAATCCCAACGGAGAGGCTTCCAGAGTGGTGGGCAGAGGCTGTGTGAGGATCAGCATACCCTCAAACAAAGGGGAATTCCAATGCGAACTCAAAAATGTTCTGTGTGTGCCGGACTATTCTTCAAACCTTCTATCAGTCTCAAGATGCACGGAGTGGGGACATAGCTTCACTTTCGAGAGAGGAAACAGCTGCATGAAACTCCAGAAGGGAACTCGGGTAAAACTAACACAAGAAAATAATTTGTTTTACTTACCCTGCAGCGTTCTAGAATTCAAGATGAGTTCCAACAGCGTGAAACTTGACAGTGCAAGGAAGTGGCACAGACGATTGGGTCATTTGAATCAAGCGGATGTGGTCAGGAATGCACCAGAGACAGTGGGGGAACTCGATGATGTATGCAATGTGTGTGCATTGGCCAAGATCACAAAGACTCCAGTACCAAGAGTGGCAGAGACCCAAGCAGAAGAGAAGCTGGAGAGGGTGTTCACAGACGTGATGGGACCTTTCAGAGTAGAGTCACTGTCAGGGTTCCGGTTCTGCATAGTGTTTGCAGACCAATACACGAAGTTTGTGTTTGTGGACTTGCTTAAGGCAAAGAGTGAAGCACTGTTCAGCCTGAAGAAATTTGTTCTCAGTGTGGGGACGCCCAAGAAGCTGAGGCAAGACAATGCGAAGGAGTTTCTCTCAGAGCAGTTCGAGACGTACTGCTTAGATGCAGGCATTCTACAGGAGAAGACCATACCAGAGACGCCACAACAGAATGGGTTAGCTGAGAGGTGCAACACGACACTGCTGGAGATGGCAAGATGTTTGCTCATTGACTCAAGACTTCCCAAGATGATGTGGGGAGCAGCAATTCTTCACGCAGCAAGGATCAGAAACTTGGTTGTGAGACGAGGAGAAGAAAAATGCCCAGCAGAGCTGATGAGAGGTGTAAAACCTAAGCTTCCAATTAGTAAATTATCTATTTTTGGTTGCACAGTCTTCATGAGGAAGAGGGACAGAGAAGTCAGCAAACTTGAACCCAAGGCACTGGAAGGAAAGTTTGTGGGTTACACTGAAGGAGAAAACGGATACCTGGTGTACATACCCAACACATGCAAGGTGATGGCAGTTCGAGATGTGATCATCAAGGAGTCTGAAGTGGGCTCAATCCCTGACAACAAAGAAACGGCGGACCTACTAGATGATGGGTCGGAACTGGGAATCTGGCACCCAGATGATGGTCATCAAGATGATGACAACAGAGACAGACAGGACACATCTACTGCAATAAAGGAGGAGTGGCATGACGCAGGGAGCGTGAATACACAAGAAACAACACTGAGACAAGAGGCCTCGGATGTTGGAGAAACAGCACTAGATGAAGGATCTAATGCAACAAGAGGGAGTCACAGAGACTCAGAGTCACTGGAAGACAGTGACACAGAAGACTTCTCACAGTTAGAGACAGTTGGCTTCAATGAAGATGCACTGGAACACGCGGACAGAGCAGAGCCCAGACGAGGGACACGAGCAAGGAATGTTCCGCAATTTTTTGGAGAAGTCAGGACCCATCTTGCTGTGACTGAGGGCGACTATGTGGAACCCAAAACAGTCTACGAAGCCAAGCAAGGTGACGATTGGGACCAGTGGCACCGGGCAATGAAGGACGAGGTCAAGGCACTCCAAGACAACGAGACTTGGAACCTAGTGAGACCACCCACAGACAGGGACGTCATACCGGGCAAATGGGTTTACAAAGTGAAATTGGGACCCAGTGGTCAAGTGGACAAATACAAAGCGCGCTATGTGGCGAAAGGCTTCAAACAAGTGGAAGGACTGGACTACTTTGAGACTTTTGCGCCTACCTGTAAGCCAGAGACATTCAGGATTCTACTTCAGCTATCAGCGAAGCAAGGCCATGTGATGCACCAATTTGATGTCAAGACTGCTTTCCTGCACTCACCAATCGAGGAAGAAGTGTATCTGGAACAGCCACAGGAGTTTGTAAAACGCGGATCAGATGGGGAGAAGTTAGTATGTCGACTAAATAAATCAATTTATGGTTTGAAACAGGCTGCTAACAACTGGTACAAAGAGCTGGCAAACTTCCTACTGAGACAGGGGTTCACCAGAAGCAGGAACGATCACTGCTTGTTTGCAAGATCAGAGGCAGAGGATCACACCTTCATCTTGGTCTGGGTTGACGACATCATAGTAGCATCAAGAAGTATGACAGTGGTCTCTGATGTCAAGAAGGCACTAGAAGCAACCTTTCACATGGAAGACAGAGGGAGACTACACTGGTTTCTGGGTCTAAGAATCAGACGAGATGAGGGCAAAGTCACAGTCGACCAAGAACGCTACATAGAAACAATGCTTGAGCGGTTTCAAATGGATCAATGCAAACCCTCACGAACTCCAGCTGATTTGAATTTGAAACTTCAGACAGCACAGAACGGAGACGAAGAAGTGGACCAGAGGATCTACAGAAGCTTGGTTGGATCACTTCTGTATCTGGCCAAACAGACGAGGCCAGACATCATGTTCACAGTCAACACTCTGTCCAGACACATGAATGCACCTACCAATCAACACTGGATGTGCGGAAAACGACTTCTGCGATATCTTCAAGGTTCAAAAGGTTTAAAACTTACTTACTTAAAAGAGGCTAGTTATGATTTAGTGGGGGAAAGTGATGCAGACTGGTCTGGAGACGTGAACGACAGAAAATCAACAACGGGCTATTACTTCAAGCTCAACGGACGTGGCGCAGCACTCAGCTGGGGTGTCAAGAAGCAGGCCACAGTTGCTCTTTCTTCATCAGAAGCAGAATATCAGGGCATGGCAGCAGCAGTTCAGGAAGCACTCTACCTGAAACAACTTCTAGAGGATTTTGGCATCCAACAGAAACGTCCAATAGCTATTGGAGAAGACAACCAAAGTTGTATCAGACTCTGCCAAAACCCAGTCATGCACAAAAGGAGCAAGCACATCGAAACAAACTTTCACTTCATCCGGGACAAAACAGAGGATGGGACTATTTCAATTCATTACGTTCCTACAGACAAAATGGCAGCGGACATCTTCACAAAGTCCTTACCCGTTTCGAAAGTGGAAACATTCAGAGCAGTTTTTGATGGGAACAGACTCTACGCAATCAGCTCAAGTCTGAGTGGGGGTGTTAGAATTTCGATCAAACTATAGTCTTAAACTTAGTGAGAATTAGAAAGAAAGTTTGACTTACCAGATTAGAAAGACAAGCAATTTGATTTTGATCAAAGAAATTATATAAATGAATCGTCAAGAAATGGTGCTGAGAATCAATATTCGGTTCAAATTGGTGAATCTAGATAACTATTATTAGAGTTAGATTAATTGATGTAAAATCTTCCCAGCACGTATTAAATGATGATGATATCTCCGGAAGTGTGAATGAATTCTTAGAAAAGTGCAAATGCATTCCATTTATGGTTCCCTTTGCGACTGATTTGCAGAAGCAAACCATATTGGGTATCCCTTGCGACCCCCACTATAAATCACGGTGCTAAGATTAGTTTTGTATCTTGACTTTTTCAAACTGATAATGGGTATATATGCAGCTGATTTTTGAGTCCTTTTTCATCCCCAAATTCAAATCACCATCTAGATCTTATAATCAGATCTCTCCTGTAAATCTCTAAATACTACTGTAAAATGTCATTTTGTTATTCTCTCATTTTTGAGAAATTAATTCTTTTACTTAGTTAAAAACGCTTTTTATTCCGCTTGCGAAAGTCCATAACCCAACAACCGCTTTATTGTGGAGCAATTTCGATACAATTATGTGATTACGTGTTTGTAATTATGTGATTACGATATTTTTATGTAAATAGAGGTCGAAGGTTCGTATACCTTCTAGTCTAAATTTTTGAGTCCTCTCAAAAAAGTTTGATTTGCTGCCGTCCCCTTGAATTAACTTGACCCAACTGTTGTTCGAGAGCGATTTGTGCGTTGAGTTTTGCGCATGTTCGTTTTATTTTGTTGCCTATCGCTTAGTGTCATTAATGACTGATCTCTTTGGTTGTTTACAAGCCTTAAATGAATCTAATTATTGTCTTGAGTTCACAGCTATTGTTTTTTGATAGCCGCCCTCATCTAGTAAGTCGGCTATTATACCGGCCTCATTTTGAGTTTTATTAATATTCGGGCAAAAAATTCTGTTCCCTTTAGCGTAAGTCACAAGTTTTTCAACATTTCGCTTGTAATAGTTTTGACTTCTCTATGCTAGTTTTTTTTTCTTCGCTCATTGTGCTCAAAGTGCTTTTTAGTAGCAGTGGTTCAGCAAAGCATTTTAAAATAAACGGAGTTATGAAAACGGAATCAGGAATAGGATGTAAAAGCTCAATTGTAGATGTCCGCTAATTGAACTTGGTTCTTGTAATTATTTTTTTACTATCGCTAGTTTTTTTGAGTTTTGGCACACCTTATCCCTCCATTAAGAATCAGACGTATGTCGAACAACGGAATGAGATCCTCACTTTGAAGTTGACTTTTATTTACTTTAATAAGGTATAAGGTCAAATGGTTGTGTGCCACTCTAAGTGCTTTATACTCTATCAACAAAAATCAATTTTCGTTTGTTCTTTTAATAGCAACCAGGGTTATGGGAATCAATGGCGGCTTTTTTGGTAATCTGCCGGGTATGTTTACGATTTCGGGAATGTTTAATTTCAAAAATATTAATGAATTCTTGAAGTGGCACGTTTTTGTTGTTTTTTATGACGTATTTTTTTAATTGATAGTATTTTCAGTTTGCTTGAGGCATTTTAATAGAATCTAAGCAGTTTTCAGCAAATGATATCGTCTTTGACTACGTTTCTTTTCATGAAAATTTAGTGAATTGTTCTTATTGCCTTTGTTGTGGTCTTTTCGTTTAGTCTCAATAATTAAAGGTCTCATAACTTTTCGTATACGACGCAATTTAATGGATAAATCATATTCAGTTTCTAGCTAATGTTTTTTTTATGTTGAGTTAGACACCATTTGAAATAGAATGTGTTTTATCTTGCCTTCAAATACAATTTTTGTCCTTTTTCAATTAATTTTTTCATTAAATCAATAATAGATGTTTTATGATTTCTAAAGTCGTATGGAATGCTGTAAGTCTGGATTTTAGTATCGTTGTGCTTTTTTGGACTGTGAGCGCACTTATTTTCAAATAGATTCCTTTTGCCAAATTTTTTATTAATAGCCGCACAGCGATAGCTTTGGTTTTTTTTATTTCGTCGCAATTTTTGTTACAACGATTTGACGTCACAATCACTTCAAATCTGCTTTTTGTTCATTAGTTCATGCAATTTCAACTGAAGTGCGTGTGTGACGTCATTTTTCGCTCTTAGTGGAGCGAGTTTTTTGTTCTTTCGCGTGATTAAATTTTTGGTCACACTTGACTTACCTCACTCTCAAAAATGACTTCCTCACTTTGAAGTTGACTTTTATTTACTTTAATAAGGGATAAGGTCAAATGGTTTTGTGCCACTCTAACTGAAGGTTATTTGGAGAGCAGCTTTTATGGGCAGCAAAAACTTATACAGATTTTAAATCAAAATATAGCATATCGGCCTTCAATGAAAAGACGAATTTTTTTGGTCTGTCTTTTTTTACTGTTTTTTTGAGACTGCAGATCTACAATTTGCAGACTGCAATCTGCTATTGCGGCTATTTTCTGGCAATCTGCCAGCTATGTTTTTGCAATTTTTTCGCGTTTTGGGTTGGGTCGAAATTCTTAATGATTCTGGTGACTTTAACACTGGTTTTTGAGAAAATGATTTTGAAAATTGTTTTTAGATTGTATTCGTTCATTTTTCTGTATCTAGGTTTTTGTTTTGTTGGCTTTCAAACGTTGATGTTGGTTGACATATGCTGATATTTGGTTCATTAATTAATTTAATTATTTTAATCGTATTTCAGGACTACTGTATTTTGTATTTTTTCCTTGGTATTTTGAGGCATCTTCACGAGGCTTTCGTGGCTATTTTCTGTGAATGTGACAGTTATATCTTAATGTTTTTCTCAATGATTACCGCAAATTGTTGTCAACTGAACTTTTTCAGTATCTGTTTGTTTTTGGGATTATTTCGTCTATATCTATTTTATTATTACCGAGCCTTCATTCATGACAGCTTTCCTCCGTTCAATTTTTCGACTGACATTTCGCGCATGAAGTCAGTTTGTGCTCTCAGTCAAAGCCTTTTTGTTTTTCCGAGGGGTAGGGGTGGGAACTATATTCTCGGCTGATTTTTTTTTACAATACAACGTATTTTGGTTGTATTGGTGTGCTGTGTTTTAAAGATCTGTTCACTCTTTTTTTGGCCTTTTCACATCGGCGAGAGAAGTCAAATTGGAGTGGGAATTTTGATCACGTTGGAGTAATAAAGGAGTAGTTTTCACGTATGTTTAAAGTGGATTGAATAGTTGTTATTTGAACAAATTTTAGGTTTTTTTAAAGCAAATTTTTCACGTGCATTAATTTTCCGCTGTGTTCAGTGCATTTTCTTTAGAGTGCTATTAATATGCTAAATATTTTTTCTAATGGCACCTATGCAATTGATTAAACTCATCAGCAACGGGTAGCTATTGTTTTTTTTTAAACTTTGACACTATGATCAGAAATTATTGAAAATTTGATTTATGCCGCTCTTTCAATGTTATTTCTGTTGTCTTATCACGTACTATGTACTATCATTAATAACAGTGTCATTGGTTGTATCATTGGTTGCTATTGACGTATAAATGAAAATTTTTTTATTGTTTTAGTTTATAGTTAATTGTTTTTAAACCTTTGACACTGTTTGTTCTCAATATATTGGACCTATTCTGTTTCGCCCCCCCCCCCAGTGTTTTTTATGACCCCCAGTTACAAATTATATGTCGTTATATAGCACGTTACTATGTAAGAAAATAGCACGTGCGCCTGGGGGTTATAAAAAATTTATGTTCACTAAGCTGGGGGGCCGAAACAGAATAGATCCAAAATATTAATAGTTTTAATATATTAATAGATTTTTAAATATTTAAATAGAGTTTTTAATTGCTCGCAAACGAAGTTTGTAGAAACTATATTAGTCCTGTTGGTCTTTTGATTGACTGATTTTTTGCTTGACTGCAGTTTTTTGGTTGACTGATTTTTTGTCTGGCCCATTTGACTTTTCGTCCTCAAAATTAGGATAAGCAGTTAGCGCCCAGCGGACATTAAGTTCTCTTAGAGCCGCTCAGCTCACTAGTCTCCAAGTATGTGATTCACAGAAACAGTTATGGAGACTTATGGTATGAAGGGTGGCTCTTAGAGTTTGACCCCCCCCCCCGCATCACCCCCTCACTTCATCCCCCCAATTCCCACCACTGCTCATCGTCCAGGCCGTGAGGGCCCCGTGCAGCCAAAACCTCCCACCGTTGCCCCACCACCCCTCCCACTGTTACCCTCCCCACACCCCACCCCTTTGGCCCCCGTGCAACCCCCCCGACCCCCCCCCCCGGGGGGGGGGGCGCTCACCTGACGCCCCATCAATTAAGCTAAAGCTATAGTTAGTTGTTTTTAAACCTTTGACACTGTATGTTCTCAAAATATTGGATCTATTAGGTTTCGCCCCCCAGTGTTTTTTATGACCCCCCCCCCCCCAGTGTTTTTTATGACACCCAGTTACAAATTATATGTCGTTATATAGCACGGTACTATGTAAGAAAATAGCACGTGCGCCTGGGGGTCATAAAAAATTTATGTTCACTAAGCTGTGGGGGCCGAAACAGAATAGATCCAAAAAATTAATAGTTTTAATATATTAATAGATTTTTAAAAAGAGTTTTTAATTGCTCGCAAACGAAGTTTGTAGAAACTATATTGCTCCTGTTGGTCTTTTTTTAGTGCAGTTTTTTGCTTGACTGATTTTTTGTCGGGTTCATTTGACTTTTCGTCCTCAAAATTAAGATAAGCAGGTAGCGCCCAGCGGACATTAAGTTCTCTTAGAGCCGTTCAGCTCACTAGTCTCCAAGTATGTGATTCACTGAAACAGTTTTGGAGACTTATGGTATGAAGGGCGGCTCTTAGAGTTTGACCCCCCGCCCACCGCATCACTTAATCCCCCCAATTTCCACCACTGCTCATCGTTCAGGCCGTGAGGGCCCCGTGCAGCCAAAACCTCCCACCGTTGCCGCACCACCCCTCCCACTGTTACCCTTCCCCACACCCCACCCTTTGGCCCGCGTGCAACCCCCCATCCCGCGGCGCTCACCTGACGCCCCATCAATTAAGCTAAAGCTAGCCTCACTAAATCGTGACTAGCTACTGGCGAAGTCAACCGCTCGCCGGTTGTTTGAGAGCAATTCCGTCGACGTTAGTGGGTAATGTTTGATATATTGACTTTTTAGTCAAATTAGCTATTTCGGTAACAATTGGAAAATATTTTGTATTCAAGGAAAAGCAGCAATAGCCAGAACAGTTGGCCTTGTGGAATATATTCGGATTACAAGGGGGGGGGGGGCGCTGTGCTTTAAACAACATCTATACTAATTCTAACTCGAATGCTATACAACAATGTTTAAGCTCTTATCTTCACCTGTTTTGGTGTCCCTTAAACATGCAGCCTAGCGTAATGCATGTGTTTTGAGACGCGCTATATTGACACATTTAAGCTCCTAATTCGCTCATTTTTTGCAATATTAAAGCATGCTGTATAGCAAAAACAAGCGAGCCAATTAGCCACTAACCAAAAATTTGCTCATTAGAAAGGTCAATAGGCGTAATCAATAGACATCGGTAGCGTAGATGATAAGACCAACGACTCTTATGCGAAGTTCAGCTGTTCGAGTCGAATTGAGTTAAGACGGCAGAAGACGGCTTTTCTTTTTTTTCGTTCTTCTTATGGTTCTTTTCGTTTTCTTTTCTTTCTTTTCAATTTTTCTCTTTTGTCATAATTTGACTCCTAATCTGCACAACCTGCCAAAATAGATCTGCCGAAGCAGGCGAGCCGTTAAAGCCATTAACTAAAGTTTTGCTGATTCAGAAAGAGCAAAAGACAAATGCAATAAGCATCGGTGGTGTAGAGGATAAGACCTATGGCTGGGGACATGGTTCGCACCTGGGTTGACGCGAAAAATTGCTCTTGTTTTTTTCTTGACCCAAAAAACGGGTAGTGTAGTTGTTGTTTTTCATCCACTCCTGTCTTTCTTTTTTGCATTCTGCTTCTTCCCCTTTAATTCTTTCTTATCTTTCTTTGCTAAAGAATGTTTTTCTATATTCAAAAGTAAATCGCACTTTAGCGCAATGGTTATCCGTTGTATCTTCACATGCTTTATTTGTCCTTAAAGCTACAGCCGAGCGTAACGCATACGCTTTGAAACGCGCTTTAAAGCCTTACTTAGGCTCCTAATCTGCACATGTTTTTGAGGGTCTGAGGTTCGAGTCTAATTAAAGACCGCAAAAGACGCATAATTTGCTGGACTTCACATTTGAGAAGTTGCTTTTCTTTTTTTCGTTCTTTTTATTGTTTTTTCGTTCTTTTCTTTCTTTTCAATTTTTCTCTTTTGTCATATTTATTTTGACTCCTAATCTGCACAACCTGCCAAAACTGATTTGCAAAAGCAGGCGAGCTGTTAAAGCGATTAACTAAAAATTTGCTGATTCAGAGAGAGCAATAGACAAATGCAATAAGCATCGGTGGTGTAAGGGATAAGACCTATGGCTTGGCACATGCGTTCGCACCTGAGTTGATGCAAAAAATGGCTCTTGTTTTCCTGACCCAAAAAACGGGTAGGGTAGATGTTGTTTTTCATCCACTCCTGTCTTTCTTTTTTGCTTTCTTCTTCCCCTTTAATTTTTTCTTATCTTTCTTTGCTAAAGAATGTTTTCCTTTCTATTCTATGAAATGTAAATTGCACTCTAGCGCAATGGTTATCCGCTTCATCTTCACATGCTTTATCTGCCTGTAGAGCTCCAGCCGAGCGTAACGCTTTGAAACGCGCTTTAAAGCCATATTTAGGCTCCTAATCTGCACATGTTTTTTTGCCCTTTGAGCAAGCCGCATACCAAAATTACACGAGCCAAGTAGAGACCTACCAGAAATTTGCTTATTAGGAAGGGTAATAGACGTGAACAAAAGGCGTCGGTAGCGTAAGTGATAAAAGCACTGGCTGTTAAACGAGGGACAAGGGTTCGAGTTGGACGGAAAAGTTCGAATAGATTTGGCGTTTTTACCTGTCCTGCGCTCATTAAGCATGCCGCACAGCTAAAACAGGCATAGACCGAATAAATGCATTGACTGAAAAATTGCTGATGTATACAGAGCAATAAACAAATGCATTACGCATTGGTAATGTCAGGGATAAGACCAATGGTAGTTGAGTTGGGGCATGGTTTCGCAACCAATTTACTGCTAAAAAAAGCAATTCTGTTCTTGAACCGAAAATGGGTTATTGGTGTCTTCGATCCACTCTTGTCTTTCTTTTTTCTCTTTAAATCATATCGTTCTCTGCTAAATTATTTTTTCCTTCTAACCACTGATTCTATCGAATGAAAGTCGCACTTGAGCGAAATGGTTAACAGGGCTCATATCGTCACATCTTTTATTTGCTCTTAGAGCTGCGGCGGAGCGTACGAGACGAGCGCATTGAGACGCGCCATATTTCCATTTTCAGGCTCCTTATCTGCACATGTGTCAGCGCTCATTAAACATGTCGCATAAATAGGCGATCCAATAAAGGCATTGATCAAAATTCTGCTGCTATAGAAAGAGCAATACTCAATTGCAGTACGCATCTGTAGCTTGATGAATGAGACCTATGACTCTAAAGCTAGGGACTCTGGTTTGGGCCCAATTTAGTGTCAAACATTGCTCCTTTTTTATTGGCCCAGCAATAATAGTTTTTTTCATCCACTTCTGTGTTTCTTGCTTCCTTTCCTCCTCTTTATCTTTGTTATATTTTTATAGTGCTGTCTCACTATGATTAAGCTCCCAATTTTCACATGTTTTGAAGCTCTCAAACTTGCTGCGTAACGTAGTACGTGCGTTTTGAGACGGAATATGTCGCCATTTAAAAGCTCGTCATCTGAACAAGCCTTACCCCTTCTTAAACATGCGACACAGCAAATCCAAAAATAAGTTGACCAAAAGTTTGCTGCTACACAGGGAAATAGTTGCAAACAACAGGAATTGGTGGCGTAAGTGGTAATACCTGTGGCATTCAAACGAGGGGAAGATCTTCGAGCCCAGGCAAGTATAAAAAAATCCTTATTTCATTCAAACCTCCTATTCTGTTAAATGATTTTCTTGCAAAGTTTTTGCGGGCCTGCTAGTAATTAATTATTGAGCCTTGTTAGTTACAGACCAGAATGATTTCATATCACAGCTCAACTATTGACAAGTTAAATCGACGTAAAATGAAGTCCAATACGCATACTTAATAATTTTAACGAAAAGCTTATGATTTTTTGGCTTCACCGGTTACGTAAAATTGTTTGAAATTTTCTGTGTTCGTTGTTATTTTGTAGTCTTTTGAGTAAGTGTAAGTGATCAGATTAGCAATTGGCTTCCTAAGCCTTAACAGTTTTGTCGATTTACTAATTTTAAATTGAATGTTCATAGTTGTTATGAATTAGGGTTTTAAAAATTGTTTTTAGAAGTTTTTTTGATTTGCCCCTTTTAATCTTATATCTGTTACCTTTTAGCGTAGTCTCAGCAATGAGAGGAGCTGTCTTCTATTTCATATGAATTAGAAGGTAATCTTCATTGCTGATTTTATCATTCAATTACTGGTTTTTTGGCGTTGATTTTACGAGTTCTTAAACTTTTTTATTTTTTTTTGAAATATCCATTTTTTAATGTTTTTTTACTGCCTATACGAATATCATACACATTTTACTCGCAAAATTGAATGGACTTTTGACTGCATTTGTTCTTTTTGTAGTCGTAGAACATATTGGATAATGATAGGCTTCAATGACTTCGTATGAAGGTATAAATGAAGCCATTCCAGGATTTCAGTCGATAGGTAATGGTTTTCAAGGTTTCAACTTATTGTTTTTAACGTATTTTTATCTTAAGCGTATTTTTAACGTTGCCCTTTTTGTTTTTTGGTCTGCTTGTTCTTTAATGTGTTAGAAATGTAGGTTCATTATGCTTTCTGATGAAATGCAAGACAATTGGTTTAAACAATTTTTATCTGATGCTATATTGACTTTTTCATAAGTTTTTTGGATAGATAGACATTGAGTTTTGTTCTTAAGTAATGTTTGTTTTTTTTATATTTAATTTTGTTTCTCCGGTCTCTTTCTCACCGTAACGGCAGGTATCATTGGGCCTCTAATTTGTTTTTATTCAATTTTCATAGTGTTTTGAGCTTAAAGGGTTTTTAAATGGATACACGAAATATTTTCGAGTTTTTGAAAGTTCTATCTCCGCCTCATTTGGTAGGTAATTAATATAAGATAAGTGAAAAACGTGATTTTGAGGGGTCGGACCTTTAAGTGTGAACGCACAGTACCATCTCCTTGTTTTCTCGGGCTTTATTGGTGACAAAATTCTCATCTCACTTTTGTTTACTTTTGTATTGTTGCTGTAACTTAAATTTGACCATGTTGTGGTTGTCTTAGAGGTTAGGGAACTGTAATTGAGTAGTGGTCGTTGCATTTGATTTTCAAGGCCAGGACTTAAGTCTGTTTTGAAGATATTTTCGGAATTGGCCGGGTGTTTTTGCTAGCAGTGCTTAATGTAGTTTTTTTAGATTTGTTTGTCCCTCCCAAAGCTAGTCTCTCGAACCGCTAACTAATTACTATCAGTAACTCTTGGGTTGAGGGATATTCGACCGACGATAGTCGTTTATATGATAATATGGAAAACTTTTGATTTGCCATCTGGAACAGAAGCGAATATTTTTTGTCTTGGTTATATTCTTTTAAGACTCGGCAACGTAGGTGATAAATTATTTAGATGATACCGTGAGCTCAATTAAGAGCATTCTATCCTCTGTGAACTCGGAACTAGCTGAGGACGAAAAAAATGGTGGCATTACAACAGAACCGTCTCAAAATGGCTGGAGGAACTTTGAGAGTGATGATGTATCAAAGTCTGAACAAGCCTCAACTGGCATTGTTGACCAACCATCGCGTGAACAGACCACCATTCAACAAGACAGTGCCAGTAATGGTCCCTCTGACATCTCGTTCAACGGATTGACACTTACTGAAATTGAAGAGAAGCCCAGAAGGACCCCGAATTCTGATGTGCGGCCACCGGGATTTGAGGACAATTTAGCTAATGGCGATACAAACGGTGTTATGAAGACAAAAGAGCCCTTGTTGGAGCTTCCACCTGGTTTCGAACCAGCGCCACAGCAAACAAAAGCAGTGAATGGAAAGTGAGTACTAAGATTCATCACCGCTATCTTCGTTTAAAGACGCGGCTGCTAATCCTACGGCTAGTACCTAGCAGTTATTAGCGTTTGTCAAACAGTTTGTTGTCATTTTTCCGTTTTAAATTTTAGCGCTTCAAAGATAGAACAGACGTCCAAAAGTGGGTCTGGAAAGACGAGCTCTAAGTCGGAGGAGTCCAAAAATTTGACCTTCAAAGAATACGACTATTTCTACCCAGATGACTTTGACCTTCGCAATCGACAACTAAACGCAATGATTCACCAACTGTTAGTGAACAGGACAACGGGTGATGAAAAGATGTATCACGACTTCTTGAAAATCAGCAAAAGTTTTTCCCGTAATCAAGGCAGTGCCAACGCCGTCCTGAATTTCTGCCGGTACAATTTGGGAGATAGTTTCAATCTTGTTTTTACTGAAGTATTATGTCTATTGCCTAACATATCTTCTCAACGGAAGCTGCTCTCGGCATTTACAAGACAGAACGGATCTTTGAGAGACAGCAACAGTACTGCGTTTGATGAAAAAGTGACTTCTTGTGAAATTTGTCTCCAAGTGTTAGCACATAAAGACAAAGATCTTCATATGAAAAAAGCACATGATGACGAAAACTCATCAACTGACTTGATTTGTCGAAATAACAGTAGAGGTGCTTTGAAAGCAGCTCCTGAATTTGTTAAATAATTTATTGCTAGTAGTAGATGTAATTGACTTATTGATGTAATGTATCTATCTATACCGATGCGCCTAAACGCTTCTGATGAACTAATTCATTTCTCACGCTGTATGTCTACTATCAAGTAATGAGTAATTATATCCATGAGACAATTACCAATTGCAAATATATTTTTTGACGGGTAAATTTTGCAACAGTTAAAAAACATGATATTCCAGCCAAGAGATTTTATGATAGTCGTGGGCTGTAATCATCAAAGCTTCTGATTTATTTGCACAGTCGTACCAATGAAAAAAATTGGATAACATGATTATACGAAAGAGGTTTCTGTTGATAATCATTTGTTATGACAGTGTCAGAAGCCGACGAATGATAGGGCTTTTTAAGTTTTGAAAACTACTTTAGTAGTTTGGTACTTATTTATTAATAGCCACAAATCGATAGCTGGGGCTATTATTGGCCTTCTCTTGGTTGTTACGTTTGTATCACCGGAAGTAATATTCGCTCGAACGGCGTTTAGACCAAAACGCGAAAGTGAGTAAAATGCTTGCGAACTAATACTTTTGAGCGAGAAAAGTGTTTTGATCATGCGCTCAGTTCGGCAAATAATTTTTTGACTTTGAAAGGTGTTTTTGGACGGATGGCTCAGATATAAAATCGTTTTTAGCCGTGTTTTCTTCAAATTGGCCCAGTTTTTTGTTTATAATTTCGTTTTCTGTAGAAATAAATTGTTGATGCAGTGAAACCGCAGAGTGTTGAGAGTGTAACAACGCGTTTCAAGTGAAATATTGTCAAGAGCTAAATAATAAAATATAGTTGGTGTTCATTTTGATTTTTAAAAAGTGTATGTGTTTTCTACCATGTGTCCATTTTCTCACCCTCACATTACTTCAATTCGAAGAAGGAAGGTCAACTGTGTGTGTGTGTGTGTGTGTGTGTGTGTGTGTGTGTGTGTGTGTGAGCGAGCGTGTGTGTCACTCGAATTGAGAAAAGCTGATAGAATCATCAAAAAGTTCTAATTGATTTTTATCCAAAATATAATATCTCAACAATTGATGGAAAGGAATAAAAATTTATCGTTTTCGGACTGTTGTTTTTTCATTTTTTAAGACTGCTGATCTACGAAGCTATTGCTGCTATTCTCAGGAAATGTGCCAGCTATGTATCTTTTTAATAGCCGCACAGCGATAGCTGGGGCTATTATTGGCCTTCTCTTGGTTTTTTTTATTTCGTCATGATTTTTGTTACCACCATATGACGTCACAGCCACTTTTTGTTCATTCGTTCATGCAATTTCAACTGAATTGCATGTGTGACGTCATTTTTCGCTCTTAGTGAAGCGAGTTTTTTGTTCATGCGCGTGATTAAATTTTTGGTCACACTTGACTTACCTCACTCTCAAAAATGACTTCATCACTTTGAAATCGACTTTTATTTACTTTAATTCAAAGAGATAAGGTCAAATGGGCGTGTGTCACTCTAAATGAAGGTTAATTGAGATCAGCTAATAGAGGCAGCAATAACTTATACAGATTTTTAATCAAAATATAACAGATCAGCCTTCAATGAAAAGACGGGTTTTTTGGTCTGTCTTTTACTGTTTTTTTTAGACTGCCGATCTACGAATCTATTGCGGCTATTTTCTGGCAATCTGCCTGCTTTGCTGTTATTTTTGCCGGCAAATGAAACGATTAAGGAAAGATGACGAATTTGGAAGATTATTTGCTCTCAAACGAGGTTTGAATCTATTCGTTTAAATTTGTGTCCCTTTGCAAACCGTTTGCTTGACCATATTTTTCCAGAACAGTCTTTCGATTTCACTCCGCAATTTACTTTTTCATGCTGGGTTTGAGTTTTTTGAGTGGCATTAATTGCGTGCATTTAAAAGTGTATTTAAAGTGAAACCGATTTTGAGCGATGAGCGTACATAGCCGTTGTAGTGGTGCGGTAAGTGTCAACGACTCTCTTCTGTGAGATCTGTGGTTCGAACGTCTCCCTTGGTAGTAATTTTTTACCAGTTTTTTTCTAGCCTATTCGCTTCTAATTTTCCTAAATTGCTTGCTTCCCTAGTAGTTTGAGAGCAATTCATCCAATGTTATCATCCAATATCTTTATATTTAAGTTTTTCTTATGTGTAAGGATGACGAATGACGTTTACACTATTTAACTGCTCTTGAACGAAGTTTGAAGCCATTTTTTTAAAAACTTGCGTGTCTTTTGAATCAAAATTTACGCTTGACCGTTTTCTCGTAGAATTTTTTTTCGATGTCACTTCTCGAGTCATTTTTTCACGCTTGATTTTTCCGAGTAATGATTTTTTCCGAGTAATGAATGTTTCCGAGTAATTTCAACTGCGAGCGTTCAGAAATTAATTGATGCAGGAATAAAATCGATTTAGAGATGAGCGCGTATAGCCCGTGAAGCATAGTGGTTCTATCCACGACACTCATCAGGGAAGTTGCGGTTTCGAACTCCTCCATAGTCAGAATCTCATGCATTATAAAAGTTTCTGTAGCTTATGACCGTTCTAAATTGATTGCCAGTCGTTGGAGAGCAGTTCGTCCGACGTTAGTCGGTTTATGTTCTTTCTTTTTTTTTGTTCAATAATAGCCACCTAATATCTCCGGTGAGCATAGTTGATTATTGCTTAGTTGCTGAGGACAATTTGGTGACAAAAACCACATGGTCTGCAAATGTTTCCATTTCTTCACGTTTCCGTTGCTTTGAGTTTGTTTGCACCAATTTCAATACGCTGAATATCACTTGAGTCTTTCAGAACAAAGCGTTTTGATTATCCAGCCTCCTTAACACCAATTTGTTTTAACCACTTTTTGCATTTCCAAATTAGAATAAATTGAGCTCAAAAAATTCATCAACCGACGGTCCAAAACTCGTACAGCATGCAGCAACAATTGACGCCAGAATCAGAGTTCCGCAGAAAAACGTTGGAATTCAGAAAAACACGCTTTTTGGGAACTTACGAATGCATAATACAATGACCGGAGATAAAACCAGAATCTAAATTAGGCCAAAAACCAATTTGTCAACATTTTTAGGGCAACCTGAGCATTTTAAACTGAACAAAACAAATGAGGCGACGCTAAACGGAAAAGGAAAGAGAACTGTACAACGAAGAACTGTAATATCTTCGAAATATAATCATGTTAAATATAAACATATTGTAATATGTTGAACAAATGCACACTATTTATTAACAGAAAGAAGCAATTTGAGGAAAACTAGCAATAAGAAAAAGAGAAAAGTCTGGCACTTTAAACCACGCAAGGATTTCTGAAACTTAGTTGCGTCAAAGTGAAAACCACGTAAGGGCATTTTTAAACAGGTACATGCAGTTTGAAATCAATCATTAATCACTTCAGAGTGCATAATAAATGAGAATAATAACAGTAAGAATCATTTTTCAATTGCAGATATTGGCAAAGTGAAAAAACAACAATGGAATCAAATAACATAAAAAAAGGTCTCATTCCCATTCCGTAATTTGAACTAAAAAATGGGAAACAATAAGCCACTAAAACTGCATTGTAAATTCAAAAACAATTGTTAATATTGCGAAAAAGTAAGAGGTCTGCAATCCTATATATTAAATGCCTGAGTTCTAAAATTGGACAAAAGTTGCATGTTTAAGGGGCTTCTCGAAGCGCATCTTCAAGAGCCGCATTGAGCAGCATGGTTAAGCGAACATATCGAGAGAAGTCAATGACCTAAAAGAATCAAAGTAGATGGATGAGAACCGAACCTGGGACAACAGATTGTTAGTTAGGTGCAGTTAACACGAGGCAAAGCGGGCTGAAAACAGCTCGCCCAGAGAAAGGATTTTTTGTCCTGGGTTCTACATATTTTTTAAATGCTCCTGAACTAAGTTTGAAGTTCTTATTGTAAACGTGTTGTTCTGCAAAGTTTTAGCTGTACAGATTGTACGCTTTTCTAGAACACTCTTACCTTTAAGTTACGTTTTTTACGCTTTACTTTTTGATATTTGCTTGAGCCCAACTGCTCTCAATCTGAAATATGTTTATTGATACGATAAAACCAATTGCAAGAAACGGTGGTATGTAGTCGTAATAGCGTAGTTGGTAAGATGAAAGACTGCTAATCTGAGGGTTGTGAGTTCGAACCCGTCGCGGGTACCCTTCCTGTTGTAGACATGAAGATTTCTAATCAATACCATGCTGCCTGTTCTTCGAGAGCACTTCTTGCGACGCTGAGTTGTTTTTGTTCCTATGTGTATTTTGGGAGAAGGAAAATACTAATCCTATATATTAAACGAGTGACCTCTATATCCAATATAATCTTCCTACATATTAAATGCGTGAGCTCTTTTTTTGGATTAACTTTTTGCATGTTTGAGGGGCATCTCGAAGCGCTTGTTTAAGAGCCTCATTGAGCAGCATGGTTAAGTGAACAGGTAGAGAGAGTCCAGTTACCTAAAAGGCTCAAAGTAAATGTATGAGAACTGAACCTGAAACAAAAGACTGAGTTAGGTGCAGTCACCAGGAGGCTATTAGGGCTTAATGTAGTCTCGTCCAAAGAGAAGATTTACTGACCAGTATACTACGTGTTTTCTAATTGCTTCCGAACGAGGTTTGACGTATTTAATGTCTGTTTTTTTGCAAAGTTTTAGCTTTACAGACTCTCTGCTATTCGACAACACTCTTAGCTTTTAACTAAGTTTTTGACGCTTTACTTTTTTATTTCTGAGTGATCTCAATTCCTCTCAATCTGAAATATGTTTATTGATACGCGAAAAAAGCGATTGTGAGAAACGGTGGTATGTAGTTGTCAAAGCGCAGTTGGTAAGAAGGAGGAGTGCTTAGTCTGAAACTCTTATTGTAAACGTATGTTTTCTGCAAATTTTTAGCTGTATAGATTATACGCTAATCTAGAACACTCTTATTTTTCAACGAAGTTTTTCACGATTTTTTGCGTGATCTCAAATGCTCTCAATCTGAAATATGTTTTTTGATACGATAAAAGCAATTGTGACAAACGGTGGTATGTGGTCGTTATAGCGCAGTTGGTATGATGAAGGACTGCTAATTGGAGGGTTGAGGGGTCGAACTCGTATCGGGTACCCTTCCTATTGTAGACTTGAAGATTTCTAGTCAACACCAAGACACCTGTTGATTGCGAGCACTTCTTGGGACGCTGAATTGTTTTATTTTCTTGTGTGTTTGGGGGAAGAAAAATGCTAATCCTATATTTTAAACGTGTGAGCTCTAAAGTTGGACAAATTTTTCGCATGTTTAAGGTGCCTCTCGGAGCGCATATTTACGAGCCGCCTTGAGCAGCATGGTTAAGTGAACATTTCGAGAGATTTCAGTGTCCTAAAAGGTGCAAAGTAGATGGGTGAGAACCGAACCTGGGAAAGATGTCTGTTAGTCAGGCGCAGCTACCACGACGCTATGAGGGCAAGAAAGTTTGCTTGCCCAGAGGGAGGGTTTTGGTGCCTGGGTACTACGTGTCTTTTAATTGCTTCCCGAACTAATTTTGAAGTTCTTATTGTAAACGTATTTTTCTGCGAGGTTTTAGCTGTACAGATTCTGCGCTGTGCGCTGTCTAGAGCACTCTTAGCTTTCAACAATTTTTTTCACGCTTTACTTTTTGATTTTTGCGTGATCTCAATTGCTCCCAATCTGAATTATGTTTGATGAAACGATGATGGTAATTGTGAGAAACGGTAGTATATAGTCGTTTTAGTGCAGTTTGTAAGATGGAGGACTGCTAATCTGAGGGATGAGCGTTCGAATCCGTGTCGGGTAACCTTCTTTTTTTAGACACAAAGATTTCTAATCATAACCAAGACACCTGTTGATCGCGAGCACTTCTTGGGACGCTGAATTGTTTTATTTTCTTGTGTGTTTGGGGGGAAGAAAAATGCCAATCCTATATTTTAAACGTGTAAGCTCTAAAGTTGGACAAAATTTTCGCATGTTTAAGGTGCCTCTCGGAGCGCATGTTTACGAGCCGCCTTGAGCAGCATGGTTAAGTGAACACTTCGAGAGATTTCAGTGTCCTAAAAGGTGCAAGTAGATGGGTGAGAGCCAAACCTGGGACATATGTCTGTTAGTCAGGTGCAGCTACCACGACGTTATGAGTGCTTGAAATTATGCTGGCTCAGAGGGAGGATTTACTGCCCTGGCTGCTACGTGTTTTTCAATTCCTCCCAAACTAAGCTTGAAGTTCTTATCGTAATTTTTTTTTGACCACGTTTTAGCCGTACAGATTCCGCGCTATTCTAGAACACTCCTTGCTTTCAACTAAGTTTGTCACGCTTACCATTTTGATTTTTGCGTAATCTCAAATGATCTCAATCTCATATATGTTTTTTGATACGATAAAAGCTGTTGTGAGAAACAGAGTTCTAACATGTTGCAAAGTTTTTGTTTGTTCAAGGGGCCTATTGATGCGCATGTTTAGGGGCCACATTGAGCAGCATTGTTTAGTGAAAATATCGAGAGGTCAACGACCTAAAGGGCTCAAATTATATTTATGAGAACCGATCCTGAAACAAAAGAGTGTAAATCAGGTGCAGTCACCACGAGGCTATGGAGACTTAAACGTTTTCTTGCCCAGCTTTTCAGATTGTGCGCTATTTTAGAGCAGTCTTAGCTTTCGACTAAGTTTTCACGCTTAAGTTTTTGATTTTCGCGTGAACTGAAATGCTCTCAATCTGAAATATGTTTAATGATACGGTAAAAATGATTGTGAGAAACGGTGGTATGTAGTCGTTTTAGCGCAATTTGTAAGATGGAGGACTGCTAATCTGAGCGTTGTGGGTTTGAATCCGTGTCGGGTTCCCTGCTGTTTGTAGACTTGATTTTTTGTAGTCTGTTTTTCGAGAGCAATTCTTGCGACAGCACTCGGTTTATGTTCCTGTGTGTGCTTGGCGGGTAAAAAATGATATTCCAGTATTTTAAATGCATGAGAACTGAAATTAGACCGAGTTTTTGGATCACATATTAAAGAGCCGCATTGAGCAGCATGGTTAAGCGAACATTTCAGGAGAGATCAATGACCTAAAAGGCTCAAAATAGGTGGGTGAAAACCGAACCTGGGACAAAAGACTGTTAGACAGGTCCTGTTACCACAAGGCTAAGAGGGCTTGAATGTATGCTCGCCCAGAGGGAGGTTTTTCTATCCTGGGTACTTCGTGTTTTTTTATTTGCTCCCGAACTGAGAGTGTTTTTCTGCAAAGCTACAGCTTTGCAGATTCTACGCTAATCTATAACACTCATAGCTTTATGCTTAGTTTTTCACGCATTATTTTCTGATGTTTGCGTAATCTCAGATGCTCTCAATCTGAAAAATGTTTTTTGATAAGATAAATTCGATTGTAAAAAACGATGGTTTGTAGTGGTCATAGAGCAGTTCGAATTATGGAGGACTGCTTATCTGAAGTTTGAATTATTTTTCTATTACCATTATCCATAAAATTTCTATGACACTAAGTTTTGAGCAGTTTTAGTCGTATTGTTTAATCTTCTGTTTTATAAAAAATATGAGTCGCAATTGAGCACAATGGTCAATGGCGCTCCTATAATAACATGCTTTAGGGGTACTTAATCATGCATCATAGCTTAAAATATGCGTTTTGAGACGAGCTTTACCATCATTTTTAAGCTCCTATTATTCACATTTTGCGCTGATTAAGCATGCGGTATACCAAAAACAGTCAAGTCAAAAACGCCATTGTCCAAAAATATGCTGTAGAAAGAGCGAAAGACAAGTGCAATACACATAGATAGCTGTTGTCAGACCTATGGCTGTTAAACGAGGGGCGTGGGTTCGAGCCCGAGTCGGAGCGAAACAGAAACTTTACTTCTTTTAAAGCTTCTGTTTATGTAAATGACTTTCTTGTTATGGTTTTGCGGGCGTGCTAGTTAAATTGAACACGGAAAAATCACAAACTGCATTGTTTGTTAATTGATAACTAATTATTTACAAAGTTATGGAAATTGAAGACGGATGACCAAAATATTCGCAGTTTCAACTGGTTTCACTAGAGAGAACATCGGAGCTATCATTAATGAGGAGAACGCATGTCAAAATACGATTCCAAGAAAAACCATACAAAATTGTCTTTATGGCTCCTTAAACCTCCATTCCCTATTATGGCTAATGAGTTTTAATGATAAGAACACAAACGGACTAACTGCATTTTTATATTTCATATAAATGTTTTTAATATTATTATCATTAATATTTTTATTATTATTATTATTATTATTATTAGTATTATTATTATTATTATTATTATTGTTATTATTATTATTAATATTTTTTTTATTTTTATTATTATTATTATTATTACTATTATTATTATTATTATTATTATTATTATTATTATTATTTTTATTATTAATATTATTATTATTATTATTATTTTTTATTATTATTATTATTATTATTATTATTATTATTAATATTTTTATTATTATTATTATTATTATTATCATTATTATTATTATTATTATTATTATTATTATTATTATTATTATTATTATTATTAGTATTATTTTTATTATTATTATTATTATTATTATTATTATTATTATTATTAATATTATTTTTAGGACTTTCTAAAATTGTGGGACATCACTTCCGTATTTACAGTTTTAATTCATTAACTCCTTTAGGTCTAAGTGCATGTGTCTAATTCGTTGAAATAATCTTTAATGTAAAACCAAGTGATTTGTGCAGAGCATTTCTCAGTCTCACAGTGTCACGTTGTTTAACCAAAGTTGAAAACAAATTGATAAGCTGTCATGTGAAAAAAATTCGAGCACTGGACCTCGTTTTTTATGTTGGACAGAATAAACGAATTGCTTGACATTCAATTTGATGTCGAGAATTCTAAGTAATCTGTGTTTACAATATCACAGTTGCCTCTGAAAATTATTATATAAAAGGAGAAGATCTGAGAGTAATAAAAAAATAGCCATGAGGTAAAGCATAAAGATACATTTGTCTCTGTTATAACTTAAATCGACAGCTCTAGATAACTTTTTAAAATAGTAAGGTCTTTTTATCAGCATATTTAATTGGACGTATAAATGATCAAAGGAAGTTACCTAGTCGTTAGAAGAAATTTCATATCACAGAATTGAATAGTCCAGATGAACTTGCTGCTAAGGTGTTTTAATAAAATTAATAAAAAGATTTCTTGGTTTCTGCATTTACTGACCAGTATACTACGTGTTTTTTATTGCTTCCGAACGACGTTTGAAGTATTTAATGTCTGTTTTTTTGCAAAGTTTTAGCTTTACAGACTCTCTGTTAATCGAGAACATTCTTAGCTTTTAACTAAGTTTTTGACGCTTTACTTTTTTATTCCTGAGTGATCTCAATTCCTCTCAAATCTGAATTATGTTTATTGATACGCGAAAAAAGCGATTGTGAGAAACGGTGGTATGTAGTTGTCAAAGCGCAGTTAGTAAGAAGGAGGAGTGCTTAGTCTGAAACTCTTATTGTAAACTTATGTTTTCTGCAAATTTTTAGCTGTACAGATTATACGCTAATCTAGAACACTCTTGTTTTTCAATGAAGTTTTTCACGATTTTTTGCGTGATCTCAAATGCTCTCAATCTGAAATATGTTTTTTGATACGATAAAAGCAATTGTGACAAACGGTGGTATGTAGTCGTTATAGCGGAGTTGGTATGATGAAGGACTGCTAATTGGAGGGTTGAGGGGTCGAACTCGTATCGGGTACCCTTCCTATTGTAGACTTGAAGATTTCTAGTCAACACCAAGACACGTGATGATTGCGAGCACTTCTTGGGACGCTGAATTGTTTTATTTTCTTGTGTGTTTGGGGGAAGAAAAATGCTAATCCCATATTTTAAACGTGTGAGCTCTAAAGTTGGACAAATTTTTCGCATGTTTCAGGTGGCTCTCGGAGCGCATGTTTACGAGCCGCCTTGAGCAGCATGGTTAAGTGAACATTTCGAGAGATTTCAGTGTCCTAAAAGGTGCAAAGTAGATGGGTGAGAACCGAACCTGGGAAAGATGTCTGTTAGTCAGGTGCAGCTACCACGACGCTATGAGGGCGTGAAAGTTTGCTCGCCCAGAGGGAGGGTTTTAGTGCCTGGGTACTACGTGTCTTTTAATTGCTTCCCGAACTAATTTTGAAGTTCTTATTTTAAACGTATTTTTCTGCGAGGTTTTAGCTGTACAGATTCTGCGCTCTGCGCTGTCTAGAGCACTCTTAGCTTTAAACAATTTTTTTCACGCTTTATTTTTTGATTTTTGGGTGATCTCAATTGCTCCCAATCTGAATTATGTTTGATGAAACGATGATGGTAATTGTGAGAAACGGTAGTATATACACGTTTTAGTGCAGTTTGTAAGATGGAGGACTGCTAATCTGAGGGATGCGCGTTCGAATCCGTGTCGGGTAACCTTCTTTTTGTAGACATGAAAATTTCTAATCAACACCATACCATCTGTTGTTCAAGAACAATTCTTGCGACAGCAGTCGGTTTATGTTCCTGTGTGTGTTTGGCGGATGAAAAAATGGTAATCCAATATTTTAAATGCTTGAGATCTAAATTTAGACCAAGTTTTTGAATGTCTAAGGGTTTATCCAAGCACATGTTTAAGAGCCGCATTGAGAAGCATGGTTAAGCGAACATTGCAAAAGAGGTCAGTGACCTAAAAAGCTCAAATTAGATGGGTGAGAACCGAACCTGGGAGGAAAGACTGTTAGACAGGTGCTCTTACCACTAGGCTAAGAGGGCTTGAAATTATGCTCGCTCGGAGGGAGGATTTACTGCCCTGGGTGCTACTTGTTTTTCAATTACTCCCAAACTAAGCTTGAAGTTCTTATCGTAAATGTGTGTTTTTCTGCAAAGTTTTAGTCGTACAGATTCCGCGCTATTCTAGAACACTCCTTGCTTTCAACTAAGTTTTTCACGCTTACTTTTTTGATTTTTGCGTAATCTCAAATAATCTCAATCTCATATATGTTTATTGATACGCGGTTGTGAGAAACGGAGTTCTAAAATGTTGCAAAGTTTTTGCTTGTTCGAGGGGCCTATTGATTCGCATGTTTAGGAGCCACATTGAGCAGCAATGTTAAGTGAAAATATCGAGAAAGGTCAACGACCTAAAAGGCTCAAAGTAGATTTATGAGAACCGATCCTGAAACAAAAGAGTGTAAATCAGGTGCAGTCACCACGAGGCTATGGAGACTTAAACGTACTCTTGGCCAGCTTTTCAGATTGTGCGCTATTTTAGAGCAGTCTTAGCTTTCGACTAAGTTTTCACGCTTTAGTTTTTGATTTTTGCGTGAATTGAAATGCTCTCAATCTGAAATATGTTTATTGATACGGTAAAAATAATTGTGAGAAACGTTGGTATGTAGTCGTTTTAGCGCAGTTTGTAAGATGGAGGACTTCCAATCTGAGGGTTGAGGGTTCGAATCTGTGTCGGGTTCCCTGCTTTTTGTAGACGTGATTTTTTGTAGTCTGTTTTTCGAGAGCAATTTTTGTGACAGCACTCGGTTTATGTTCTTGTGTGTGCTTGGCGGGTAAAAAAATGGTAATCCAGTATTTTAAATGCATGAGAACTGAAATTAGACCAAGTTTTTGAATCACATGTTAAAGAGCCGCATTGAGCAGCATGGTTAAGCGAACATTTCAGGAGAGATCAATGACCTGAAAGGCTGAAAATAGGTGGGTGAAAACCAAACCTGGGACAAAAGACTGTTAGACAGGTCCTGTTACCACAAGGCTAAGAGGGCTTGAATGTATGCTCGCCCAGAGGGAGGTTTTTCTATCCTGGGTACTTCGTGTTTTTTTATTTGCTCCCGAACTGAGAGTGTTTTTCTGCAAAGCTACAGCTTTGCAGATTCTACGCTAATCTATAACACTCATAGCTTTATGCTTAGTTTTTCACGCATTATTTTCTGATGTTTGCGTAATCTCAGATGCTCTCAATCTGAAAAATGTTTTTTGATAAGATAAATTCGATTGTAAAAAACGATGGTTTGTAGTGGTCATAGAGCAGTTCGAATTATGGAGGACTGCTTATCTGAAGTTTGAATTATTTTTCTATTACCATTATCCATAAAATTTCTATGACACTAAGTTTTGAGCAGTTTTAGTCGTATTGTTTAATCTTCTGTTTTATAAAAAATATGAGTCGCAATTGAGCACAATGGTCAACGGCGCTCCTATAATAACATGCTTTAGGGGTACTTAATCATGCATCATAGCTTAAAATATGCGTTTTGAGAAGAGCTTTACCATCATTTTTAAGCTCCTATTATTCACATTTTGCGCTGATTAAGCATGCGGTATACCAAAAACAGTCAAGTCAAAAACGCCATTGTCCAAGAATATGCTGTAGAAAGAGCAAAAGACAAGTGCAATACACATAGATAGCTGTTGTCAGACCTATGGCTGGTCAACGAGGGGCGTGGGTTCGAGCCCGAGTCGGTGCGAAACAGAAAATTTACTTCTTTCAAAGCTTCTGTTTATGTAAATGACTTTCTTGTTATGGTTTTGCGGGCGTGCTAGTTAAATTAAACACGGAAAAATCACAAACTGCATTGTTTGTCAATTGATAACTAATTAATTACAAAGTTATGGAAATTGAAGACGGATGACCAAAATATTCGCAGGTTCAACTGGTTTCACCAGAGAGAACATCGGAGCTATCATTAATGAGAAGAACGCATGTCAAAAAACGATTCCAAGAAAAACCATACAAAATTTTCTTTATGGCTCCCTAAACCTCCATTCCCTAGTATGGCTAATGAGTTTCAATGATAAGAAAACAAACGCACCAACTGCATTTTTATGTTTTAAATAAATGTTTTTAATATTATTATTATTAATATTTTTATTATTATTATTATTATTATTATTATTATTATTATCATTATTATTATTATTATTATTATCATTATTATTATTATTATTATTATTATTATTATTATTATTATTATTATTATTATTATTATTATTATTATTATTATTATTATTAGTATTATTTTTATTATTATTATTATTATTATTAGTAATATTATTTTTAGGACTTTCTAAAATTGTGGGACATCACTTCCGTATTTACAGTTTTAATTCATTAACTCCTTTAGGTCTAAGTGCATGTGTCTGATTCGTTGAAATAATCTTTAATGTAAAACCAAGTGATTTGTGCAGAGTATTTCTCAGTCTCACAGTGTCACGTTGTTTAACCAAAGTTGAAAACAAATTGATAAGCTGTCATGTGAAAAAAATTCGAGCACTGGACCTCGTTTTTTATGTTGGACAGAATAAACGAATTGCTTGACATTCAATTTGATGTCGAGAATTCTAAGTAATCTGTGTTTACAATATCACAGTTGCCTCTGACAATTATTATATATAAGGAGAAGATCTGAGAGTAATAAAAAAATAGCCATGAGGTAAAGCATAAAGATACATTTGTCTCTGTTATAACTTAAATTGACAGCTCTCCATTTCGTAACTTTTTTGTAGATAACTTTTTAAAATAGTAAGGTCTTTTTATCAGCATATTTAATTGGACGCATAAATGATCACAGGAAGACGCCTAGTCGTTGGAAGAAATTTCATATCACAGAATTGAATAATCCAGATGAACTTGCTGCTAAGGAGTTTTAATAAAACTAATAAAAAGATTTCTTGGTCAAATTTCATGTTGCTTTCGTAACTTCATCGTTATATAGAATCTATTTCAAGTTGAACCCGATAGCAGTCAAACAAAGGTTTATAGTTAAAAGCTTAAAATCATCAACAAAAAGATAAGCATTGGGATTTTAAAAAGCGTTTCTTGTATGGTTTTTGATTATAGTCAAATAGAAAGGCCCTAGTGTGGAACCCTGCGGGACTCCCGAAGTATCAGCTGATGACTCCGCACAAGAATAATGCAGTTTCGAACTTTCATCTATAAAATAAATTTTCAAAGCCTTTATAAGCAAATTTTTGGTGGCTTGAGTAGTATACTGTGCTATATATGGTTGGAGGCTTTAGAATAATCAAGTCGGATTGTGACTCTCCCGAAAAATCTCTCAAGAAAAATAAACAAGCAGAAAAATTCAACAAAATTCCTCAGCAAATAAGATCAAAATCATGATTGTGTCCATAGCATTAGCTATATGTGTCCACCCATGAAAATTAACCGGGCAATGTGATTTTCTTTTGAAGTTTTTAAAATGCAAGAGAAAAAAACATCAACAAATGCGAATAAAAATTTCAGAACCAACAAATTAAACTTAAGTATTTTTACAAACACAAAAGAGTGAAAGCCATAGAATACTTTTGTTGTCCATTGATCGGTAAACAAGAGCATCTCTGCACCTCTGAACACATATATCAGCGTTCAAAGCATTTACAGAAAATGACAAAAACGCGACACCAGATGTCAATTTTCCTCACGTGAAAACAAAAATCTTTTTTCAATTGGATATTTGGTTCAATTAAAAATTAACCTCCCTACTTTCAAAGCAATTTGAAACAGAATTAATCTTTTGGATAAAATATAATTTTTTCCCTTTACAATTCTTTCGTATTGAAAATATGAAAATCTAAAAAGAATTGGCTCTCAAAAAAATCCAGACATTTTTGATTCAAAAGACTGCATTGATTCTAAATAGCTTTGCTTTCGAGTCAGGTGGTCAAAAATTATTTACGTTTTGGTTTCAAATGACGCTAAAAGTAAACGAAACAATTTTTTCTCATAAGATAATTTGAAACTAGATAACTCTTCGAAAAAAACAATATCTAATTTTTTGCTACAATTCTACGTTTGGCATGCCTTGTAATCATAACAATCATGTCTCTTTTTTTCAAGTTTTTATATTGGTCGAAGGTGCCTGAAAAAACAGTCCAGATTATAGCTCCTCCCACGCTACGTGGCGTCGGTAGAAAGAAAAATTACGTCGCCTGTAGCTGAACCAAACTTTAATAAACCTCAAATGTGTTGACGTGCATTTTTCCAATTTGTTCAGTTTGCAAAAGAATAGACAAAATTTTTACGGATGAGGCTGTTCGAAGATTATAGCTGGGTTCTTTGTGAGACTGTTTATCCTAACTTTAAATTTTCTCGTTCTTTTCCTATTCATTTTTTTGTTTCGAATATGTCAAACTTCAATGTTAAACAACGGAAACTTTTAATTTTTTCCTGAAAATTTTCTGCTTTTTATGAAATTTGTTTGCTTTTTAATGTTGCAAGTTTTCAAAAAATATTAATGAAGAGAGGAGGAGCACCCAATTGAGATAATTGTAAGAAGATAAAACGCGAAAGTAAGAAGCTACGCTGATCAAAATTTTGTGCTTGTTGAACCATTTTTTATTCAAAAAATTTGTTGAGCACAAAGGCGTGAAAAACGTTTGAAATTTGGTGATTTTGAAAGAATCTTGTTTTTATCGTACTATTTTTTCAGAAATTATCTAGCATACATACAGCGTCGTACGAATGACAACAGGAGGGTCCTTGTTTTTCGAGGAATTGGAAGAATATTTTGGACAATGAAGATACTCGTTCCGCTAGTCCGTTATGTTCACCAAAATTTCTTCACCTATTGTCATCAATAAAAAATAGTTGAAACGTCTATTGCAAATTTTGTAAATGTTCACTCCTTTTTTTAACGCACGCAATAGGACCTTGATTTGATTTCAAAAAAATGTAAGAGAACAAACAATTTCAACGAATGCAAATATTTTCTTCATTGATTGATTCAAACAATAGAATCTATGCACCGTTAGAACACATATATTTGCTTCAAAAGAATTTGCAGGAAACTGACAGAAAAACATGAAAACAGTTATCAAATTTTCGCACGTAAAACGAAAGTCTTTTTCACTTCGATGATTTGGTCATTTAAAAATTGCCCTCTCTACCTAGGGAACATTTTGAAAAAAGATTATTTTTCTGATTATATATTAATTTTCTCCTTTTGCATTTTTTACGTATTGAAAGATCTAAAAAGAGATGGCTCCCAACATATCAAAACGCTTCTGATTCAAAAAACTGCATTGATTTAAAAAACTTTTGCTTTTGAGTCAGGTGATTACCTACAACAAAAACTAATGCTCTTGATTTGTAATTGGGTAAAAGTATCCAAATTTAGCGGTAAATGGCGCTAAAAGTGAACGAAATGACCATAAAATGCAGAATTTTCCCAACAAATTTGAAAATAGATAAGTCTTCAATAAAACAAAATCTGCAAAAAAGATTTTTGCTAAAATTGTACATTCGGCATGCCTTCTAATGGAAAACGTATGTCTCTTTTTCTTCAAATATTATGGTTGGTCAACAATGCCTGAAAAAACAGTTCAGAATATAGCTCCTCCCGCGCTACGTGGCGTCAGAAAAAAAACTTTGTCGCTTCTTGTTGAACCAATTTTTAAAAAAGGTTAAAAGTTTTTACCGTTTCTGTTTTAAGTTTGTTCAGTTTAACAAAAAGAGCCAAAATTTTTACGGGTGGAACTGTTTGAAGATTATTACTGGGCGCTTCAAGAGAGTTCTCTTCCTAATTATAAACTTTCTTTTTCGATTCCTATAAATTTTTTGTTTCGAATCTGTCAAAATTTAGTGTCAAATAACGGAAAGCTTCCAATTTTTCCCGAATTGGTTTGCTGCGCTTTTTTATGTTGTAAATGTTTAAAAAACATTGAGGAAGATAGAAAAAGAACATAATGAGATACTTATAGCTATGTAAAATACGATAGTAGAAAGTTTCGTTGATCCTAACTTGTGCCTCTTTAACCGTTTTTTCTTCAAAAAATTTGGTATACGCAAAGACGTGAAAAACGTTTGAAATTTGGTGGTTTTGAAAGATATCTTGTTTTGTATTGTACTATTGTTTTCAGAAGTTATCTAGCATACATGAAGCGTCGTACGAATGACAAAATGAGAGTCCCTTGTTTTTTGAGGAATTGGATCACTTTTTTTTGACAATGAAGATATTCGTTCAGCTATTCCGTTATATTCACCAACACTTTTCTTCAACTTTTGTCATAAAAAAAATACTTATAAGGTCTATTGCAAATGTTGTATATGTTAACTCCTTATTTTTTCGCTGGCAATAGGAGCTTCATTTGATTTCATTAAAAGGTAAGAGAACAAACAATTTCAACGAAAGTAAAAAAGTTCTTGTTTTGTATTGTACTGTTGTTTTCAGAAGTTATCTAGCATACATGAAGCGTCGTACGAATGACAATATGAGAGTGCCTTGTTTTTCGAGGAATTGGATTACTTTTTTTTTGACAATGAAGATATTCGTTCCGCTATTCCGTTATATTCACCAACACTTTTCTTCGACTTTTGTCATGAAAAAAAAACACTTAAAACGTCTATTGCAAATGTTGTATATGTTCACTCCTTATTTTTTCGCTGGCAATAGGACCTTAATTTGATTTCATTAAAAGGTAAGAGAACAAACAATTTCAACGAATGCAAAAAAGTTCTTCATTTTTTTGATTCAAAGAATACAATCTATGCACCGTCAGAAAACATATATTTGCTTAAAAAGCATTTGCAGGAACATGATGAAAAACATGATATCTCAGTTATCAAATTTTCTCACGTAAAACGAAAGTCTTTTTTCACCTCAATGATTTGTTCATTTAAAATTTGCCCTCCCTACCTTGGGAGCATTTTGAAAGAAGATTAGTCTTCGGATTAAATGTTAATTTTCGCCTTTTGCAATTTTGCGTATTGAAAGATCTAAAAAGAGATGGCTTCCAAAGCATCAAAACATTTCTGATTTAAGGCTGCATTGATTTTAAACAGTTTTGCTTTTGTGTCAGGTGATTACCTACAACAAAAACTAAGGCTATTGCTTTTTTATTTGGCAAAAAGTAACTAAATTTTGCAATAAATAGCGATGAAACTGATCGAAAAAACAATAAAATGCAGAACTTCCCCAACAAATTTGAAAATAGATAAGTCTTCAATAAATAAAATCTGCAAATAACAAATTTTTGCAACAATTGTACATTCGGCATGCGTTCTAATGTAAAACTTATGTCTCTTTTTCTTCATAAATTTTGATTGGTCAACGATGCTTGAAAAAAAACAGTTCAGAATATAGCTCCTCCCGCGCTCTGTGGCGTCGGAATAAATTGTTTCTTGCTTCTAGTTGAACCAATTTTTAATAAAATGCAAATTTGTTTACGTTTTTGTTTTAAATTTGTTCAATTTAAATAAGAAGAGGCAAAATTTTTACGGATGAAGTTGTTTGCATATTATGACTGGGTGCTTTAAGAGAGTTCTTTTCCTAATATTAAACTCTCTATTTCAATTCCTATCAATTTTCTGTTTCGAATCTGTCAAATTTTAGTGTCGAACAGCAGAAACCTTCCAATTTTTTCCTGAATTGGTTTGCTGCGCTTTTTTATGTTGTAAATATTTAAAAAACATCAAGGAAGATAGAAATAGGGACATAATGAGATCAATATAATTATGCAAAATACGATAGTAGGAAGTTTCGTTGATCCTAACTTCTGCCTCTTCAAACGTTTTTTTTTTTCAAAAAATTTGGTGTAAGCAAAGGCGTGAAAAACGTTTTAAAGTTGGTGGTTTTGAAATATATCTTGTTTTGTATCGTACAATTTTTTCAGAAGTTATCTGGCATACATAAAGCGTCATAAGAATGACAACGTGAGAGTCCCTTGTTTTTCGAGGAATTGGATCGAAATTTTTGGACAATGAAGATATTCATTCCGCTATTCCGTTATATTCACCAAAATTTTTCGTCGCCTAATGTCATGAAAATAAAATAATCAAAACGTCTATTGCAATTGTTGTACCTGTTCACTCTTTGTTTTTTTGGCTGGCAATAGAATCTTTATTTGATTTCATTAAAAGGTAAGAGAACAAACAATTTCAACGAATGCAAATATGTTCTTCATTGTTTGATTCAAACAATACAATCTATGCACCGCTAGAACACATATATTTGCTTCAAACGCATTTGCAGGAACATGATGAAAAACATGAAAACAGTTATCAAATTTTCTCACGTAAAACAAAAGTCTTTTTTCACTTCGATGATTTGTTCATTTAAAATTTGCCTTCTCTACCTTGGGAGCATTTTGAAAGAAGATTAGTCTTCGGATTAAATGTTAATGTTCGCCTTTTGCAGTTTTCACGTATTGAAAGATCTAAAAAGAGATGGCTTCCAAAGCATCAAAGCATTTCTGATTCAAAAGAATGCATTGATTTTAAATGGTTTTGCTTTTGAGCCAGGTCATTACCTACAACAAAAATTATTGCTATCGTTTTTGTATTTGAAAAAAAAGCATCTAAGGTTAGCGGTAAATGGCTCCAAATTTGATCAAAACATTGATTAAAGACAAAATTTGTTGAACAAATTTGAAACTACATAATTTTTTAAAGAACAAAATCTGCAAAAAAAATTTTTGCTACAATTGTACATTTGGTATGCCTTCTAGTGTAACACTTATGTCTCTTTTTCTTCAAATATATTGATTGGTCAACGATGTCTGAAGAAACAGCTCAGAATATAGCTCCTCCCGCGCTACGTGGCCTCTGAAAAAAATTTTTGTTGCCTCTAGTTGAACCAATTTCTAATAACATTCAAATTTGTTAACGTTTTTGTTTTAAATTTGTTATATTTAAAAAAGAAGAGACAAATTTTTTTACGGGGGAAGCAGTTTGAAGATTATGACTGGCCGCTTTAAAAAGATTTGTTTCCTAATTATATTTTTCTTTTTCTTTTCCTATTAATTTTCTGTTTCAAATCTGTCAAATTTTGGTGTCCAACAACGGAAGACTTCCAATTTTTCCTGAATTGGTTTGCTGCGCTTTTTTTCGTTATTTATTTTCAAAAAAAAAATGAGGGATATAGAATTAGGAACATAATGATATTAAAATAGATAAACAAATTACGCTATTAGGCAAATTCGTTGATCACAGTTTGTGCCTTTTTAACCGTTTTTTCTCCAGAAGTTTGGTTTGCGCAAAAGCGTGAGAAATGTTAGAAATAGATCTTGTTTATATTGTAGGATTTTTTAAAAAAAATATTGAAGTCACATACAGAATCGTACAAATGCTATCTAGAGAATCTATTTTTATGCCCTCTTTAGTGAAAAGCTCACCCGAAATTTTTTGAAGAAATGGAACAAAACTTTTGGACAATGAAGATATTCGCTCCTTATTTTTTTCCGGTTCTGAAAACAAGCAGAAACAAAAATTGAGCGAAAACTTTTCTTCACTTTATTTCACAATTAATACAATACGTAAAATGTTTAAAGCTATTGTTATGAAAGTTCACTTCTTATCTTTAAGCGGACAATAGGACCTTAATTTGATTTAACTATGAGGCAAGAGAACTAAAAATTCCTACAAATGTGAATGTGTTCGCCATTCATCGATTCAAACAATGGCACCAAGGCACCGTTAGAACACACATATGTCAAATTTTAATATAGACTGAGGACGATAAGAGTAGGGACATAAGGAGGTCAATATAAGTAATAAAATACAATACAAAAGGATCTTGTTTGAATTGTTTGCTTTGTTCAGAAAATATTTATTGTACATACAGCGTGCGTATGAATGTCATTGTAAAACTACTAAGTTCAGACCCTCTGCAGCAAAGTGCTTGCTCAATTTTGTTCGGAGAAATCGTTTTGGGTTTGGGCAAGCGATAATTTATTTTTATAGAGTACAATACATCAAATGGAAGTAAAATTGTTGATGGAAAAGTTGCTGACCAAATGAGAGTTGTTCGAAAAATTGGTCAACAATTGTTCGAAAATTGCTGACCAAATGGGGAATTAGAGTTGTTTGAAAAATTGCTGACCAAATGGGGAATTAAAAAAACTTCCAAAAACTCTTATAATATTCAAGTTTAATTGGAGTAGCCATTTAAAAGCGCGCTTTCATCTCAAATCACTCTACCTGTTAATTTTTTACCCATTAGAGGGCCAATGGTACCTGTCATTGTAAAGAGCAACCAATAAGACAAACGAAATAATCAATCACAAACAACAAGCATTAACTGTGACGAAATTTAAATGCTTTCTTTTTTTTACAAAAAAAATTTAACGAAAAAGTCGAAATGGCATCACAAAAAAACACAAATAAAACAACTAAATTGAACACCAGAAAAGATATGGGACCTCTCTTTATTGAGAGAAATTATCAAGCAGACGAAAAACGAAAAAGGAAACACGAAAAAAAAAATAAATATAATTCTTTAAAACAATTGAACTCGAAGTCATGAAAACCATTAGCTATCATATGAATTAATTCGACGGCAATTCAACCCATCTCCAAACAAAGCACTTGAGACCTTCTTTATCCAGAATGTCATACGTCTACAAAAAGAACGAATACCAATAATGTGACTTTTTGCTAACAATTGTACATTCGGCATGCCTTCTAATGTAACACTTATGTCTCTTTTTCTTCAAATGTATTGATTGGTCAACGATGCCTGAAAAACCAGTTCTGAATATAGCTCCTCCTCTGCTATATGACGCCGGAAAAAATTTATCGCCTCTAGTTGATCTAATTTTTAATCAAATTCAAATTTGTTAACGTTTCTGTTTTAAGTTTGTTCAATTTAAAAAAAGGCAAAATTTTTACGGGTGAAGCTGTTTGAAGATTATGACTGGGCACTTTAAGAGAGTAAATAAGTTTTCTGTTTCGAATCTGTCAAATTTTAGTGTCGAACAACGGAAACCTTCCAATTTTGTCCTGAATTGGTTTGTTACGCTTTTTTATGTTATGTATTTTCAAAAAAAAATTGAGGAAGATAGAATTGGGAAAATAATGATATCAATATAGGTATATAAAATACGATATTAGGCATATTCGTTGATCACAAAATGTGCCTCTTTAACCGTTTTTCTCCAGAAGTTTGGTTTGCGCAAAAGCGTGAGAAATGTTAGAAATAGATCTTGTTTATATTGTAGGATTTTTTAAAGAAAATATTGAATTCACATACAATTGCTATCTAGACATGGTACAAATGCTATCGTACAAATGACATCGTACAAATGCTATCTAGAGAATCTATTTTTAAGCCCTCTTCAGTGAAAGGCTCACCCGAGCTTTTTGAAGAAATGGAACAAAACTTTTGGACAATGAAGACATTCGTTCCTTATTTTTTACGGTTCTAAAAACCAGCAGAAACAAAAATTGAGCAAAAACTTTTCTTCACTTTATGTCACAATTAAAACATTAGGTAAAATGTTTCAAGCTATTGTTATAAAAGTTCACTCTTTATCTTTACGCGGGCAATAGGACCTTAATTTGATTTAACTATAAGGCAAGAGAACCAAAAATTCCTACAAATGTGAATGTGTTCTCCATTCATCGATTCAAACAATGGGACTAATGCACAGTTGGAACTTATATATATATATATATATATATATATATCAAATTTCAACAAACACTGAGAATGATAAGAGTAGGGACATAACGAGATCAATATAAGTAAATAAAATAAAATACCAAAAAGATTTTGTTTGAATTGTACGCTTTGCTCAGAAAATATTTAGTTTACATACAGCGTGCGTTTGAATGTCATTGTGAAATTCCTAGGTTCAAGCCCTCTGCAGCAAAGTGCTCGCTCAATTTTTTTCGCAGAAAATGTTTTGGGTTCGGGTAAGCGATCAATTATTTTTATTGAGTACAATACAATCAAATGGAAGTAAGTTCTTTGTTTGATGGCCGACCAAGCTGAAGGTTCTGGTTTCCTTGGAAAATGTAAACGAGGAGGCGCGGCAATGTGGGTTTGCAAATAATGTTCCAAACCGGATCAATCGGGTTGTTTAAAAAATTGTTTAACAAACGGGGAATAGAAAAAAAACTTTCAAAAACTCTTATACTATTCAAAATTAATTGGAGTAGCCATTTAAAAACTCACTTTAGTCTCCAATCACTCTACCAGTTAACTATTAACCCATTAGAGGGCCAATGGTACCTGTAATTATAAAGAGCAACCGATAAGACAAGTGAAATAATCAATCACAAACAACAATCATTAACTATGGCCAAATTTAAATGTCTTTCTTTTTTTTCAAAACGAACTTAACGAAAAAGTCGAAATGGCGAAATGGCATCACAAAAACAACAAAAATAAAACGACTAATATGAACACCAGAAAAGACATGGAACCTCTTTATTGAGAGAAATTATCAAGTAGACGAGAAACGAAACAGGAAATACGAAAAAAAAATATTTATATTTCTATAAAACAATTGAACTCAAAGTCATGAAAACCATTAGCTATCATATGAATTAATTAGACGGCAATTCAAGCCATCTCCAAACAAAGCAGTTGAGACCCTCTTTATCCAGAATGTCATACGTCTCCAAAAAGAACGAATACCAATAATTAGACTTGTGAAATTTCATTAAAGTGCCATTTGGGTGATATTTGGAAAACACATCAGATAAAGAAAAATATCCCAAAATTTTTTTAAAAAGTTACTGAAATTTGTAGTATCAACGCCAGAAAATTGGTTCCTAATAGATAAAACAGAGTTAAAGAGAAAATTGTAAATCACATGTAAGAGAATGAGACGTTTCTTTTTGCCGAGATCATGCTAAAAGTTGGAACAAATCAAGTTAAAATTGGCAGAGCTGAAAAAAACAATTGTTTCTGTAGAACAGTTTTTTAAAAGTTTTTTTCGTTGCAACCACATGTCTTCAACTAAAATCAGAAGGTACATTAACTTGTTACTGCTTAGGAAGCCTATTAGACATGTCAGTAGTGCGATTAAGTCAAAAGAGCGCGAACTAAGAAACAAGAGAAAGCAAATTTTTTAAAGAGTAAAGCTCCCCATTGCCATCCGAAATTTAATGTAAACATAAAATGCCCCAACTATGTCAAAATTGATTGTTATATTGTTGATTTCCACTTGAACAAAAACGTGAAAAGTTTCCGAGAAGGCCATTTTGACCAAAAAGTCAAATTATTAAAAACAGATGATGAATTTTGGATACGTATCGAATTATATTAGCGAAAAACCATTATGTATTCAATAAAGCCCTTACATATTTTCATTAGTAACTCTTTAGTTGTTGAATAAACTATTTGGTTAATTAGACACAGTCATAATATTACAAAAAGAACTAATGGGGACCTCCTAATTATTGAAACTTTAAAATGAATACAGACTTGCCTGTAATTGGGATTTTAAAAATTTTTGAGAAAGGGCAGACCAGAAATACAGTACGAATCACTTTTCATTTTAACCAAAACCCGCCATGTGACCAAAACCCGCCATCCTGAGCGGGTAAGACTAAGAGTAACAATTTTATTTTATCTTTTGATCAAATTTTGATCAAATTTTGAGGAAAGATTACGGGATTAATGGGAACAAAACAACAGAAGTTATGCTAACGGTCACAAAACTTTTAGTCCCCGTAACTCCTGGGAAAACGCGAAATTCAAAAAACATCTCTTTAATTAGAAACTCTACGGTTGAAATCTTTCTTATTATACCACTCAAAAATATGTGCGATCGGCGGAAATTGACTGAACCATTGACAAAACTGAACCAGTTGACTGAACCGGCGAAAAAATAGCAATTGAGCATATAGTTGCTCCCCCAATAAAGTGGGTCGAAACAAAAATTATAAAGAAAAATTGCTATTCAAAGATCTAATTTTTGGAGAAGATAATGCTCCTCCTGTCCATCAATCAGAGATTATCTGCAATTCCTTTACAGAAATGGAGCGGGAGATAATGGAACGATCAGCAAATAGAACCATTGAACTGATCTATTTTTATGGACACTTTGAACCCACCACTTTGAAAACTGACAGTTAATTGGGAAAGCTGGAAAAAAGGTGACGGAAATCTGGACTCAGATGTCGTTAGAAACTTGTTTGAAAAAAAATAGAAACAGTCTGCTAGATGTTTAAAAGCTATAGGCGGAAAGACTCGCGTTAGTAGAGATCTGATTTGAATTCGAAATGCTGTTTTATTTGATGCTTGTTGCGTTTTTTTTCCAATTCCTCCAGTTGTACGTAGCGTTTTAGTACCATACTGTATATCATTATATCAACAACGAGCTTCAGTGTTGAGTTTTATGTGGATTACACTTCAAAATAACGGCCCTCATTGTTTCAAGTTCATAAAAATTTGAAGACGCTTAAAACTAAAGTTGATTATACTGCACCTTACAATTTAAAAAAACTGTATATAAAATTGATTTTCAATGTTGATTACGCGAAACTAGTGAAAAACCTTTCGTTCGGAATTAAGTATTACAACACAACGCAATTAACGGCATGCATCTAAGATGGCCACCAAATTGTCGGTCTTTGCTTTTTTAGTTCCGATTGTTTTTGCTGCGACATTAATTCTGACAGTAAAAACAGGAAGTAAGTTTAAATTAGTTCACAATTATAACAAAACTAAAGAGCGTTGGTGTTTCTTTTTTTAGTAATGACTTTTACATCAATCGCTGCTATCCAGACGCTTTTTGATCAATTTTACCGACAAGGGTAATGGTAACTCTTCTTTTATGTCTGCTTTTCTTATCACATTGTGTCTAAGCTCAACCTTTCCACTTTACAAGGTTTGATTTATGCTTTACTTAGCAATCAATAACCACACTTGTTAGTAATCTTACCACATCACGGCTACTGATAATCTCAGCTAAATTCTTCTGTTTTGAGCTCTACAAACTGTTACCCGTCGACTAATGAAAGAATAATGGAAAGCTTTCAAAGTAAATGATGTCTGTGGACAAGAAGCCACTTGTTGCAAACGTCACTATTTTCAGAGTCGCACAAATTCAGTTAAAGCGCTAATGAGATGCTTCAAATTTACCTGTGGTTTTTGTTAGCTGACTGAGAAGCTCACCGTGTTATTTGTTGTTGTTTACCTCGAGTGGCAGCAACTGAAATTGCCAATAATTATAAAGGCGCATCTAATGACGTGAATATGGCTTTAATCACGCTGCTAAATCACCTTTAGCCCAGCTTACTATTTGAAATTCTTATTCGTAAGCGTCAAAACCTTTATGTTCAGTGCAAACTAAAAGCATTGAATTAAAAATGCCGTCATTCAAAATACTTTTTGCCTTTGTGACGGCTCTTACTGTTATCCACAATTCGGTTACCTTGGAAACCATTAGTGAAACATCTGGTCGCAAAGGAATGAAAAAGCGAATGGAAACAGCTACTATTTGCAGTGTAAGAAGTCAGATTTGCGATCATGTCTTTTCACGAGAAAACAGTGCGTCACGTGAGCGCAAAAGAGACATCAGTGGACTACATTCAAGACTGGTCAAAACAGCAGAAAGGAAGCACAAAAAGGAACCGAAATTGGCAAAACTTAGGCAAGAATTTGCCCGAAGATTCGACCGTAAACTGGCGGTATAATTCTCAACTTTAATTGTTTATTCCGTTGCAAATATTATCACAGATATGTTGTAATGACAGACCATGTACCGAGCTAATATATTGGCTGATATCGGTATTTGAACTAATTTGCTTCTAATCAACCAGTGCTTAAACTGTCAATCTATAAACAAAATGGCAGATTTCTTCATTTGTTCAAATATTCTCTGTATTGCGTAGTTTCTGCACCCAGGCACAGGTGTCAGTACATTTTCAGCGGAAAAAATGTGCTAAAGATTTGTAAAGAACGCACTGGTCCTATTAAAAATTTAGAACTTTTAAGCTCAGTTGGAACATATAATATTCAGTCCTTTTCTGCAAACTTTCAGCTCGTTTATTACACAATTTCATCGCGTGTCAACGCGTTTCTTACAAACGTTTTCTCTAATCATAACCTGAATCCCGAGAGCCTATGAGGCCTGATTCAGAGATTTTACAGACGCCAAGTCTTGGCAGACAGAGGTCAAAACTTGGGATTTCTGGACAGAGCAGAACCCAAGTCTTGGATTTCTCTGAGGAGAGTTAAGTTTGATTGTTTTCAAATTAGTTGTTTAGATTTTTCAACTTCTGTACTGAGGCAAGAAATATGTGAGAAATGAGCTGAAAAAGAGTTGAAATTTATTATCAAACTTTTTCACGGAAGTCAAGGAAAATAGTTTCCTTAATTTGAAAATTTATTGTTGAGTAAGATATAACTGGAATGGTCTTTCCTTTTCGTAGCTTCATTTCATTGACGCAAAAAAGTTAGTCCTAATTAAAATTGTTGACATTTTTTTAGCTTCTTTTTTGCAACCGTTAAATTAAAAAGATTTCAAGTTATAACTTATTATAACAATTATAGTGACATCTAATTTTCTGAAAATTCAATTCAAAGGTGTTTTGTGATTTGCTTAATGAGTCGATCAATTTAACAAGGCTACTTTACAGTACAGTGTAAACCCGGGTTGACCTCATAATTGAGCAAATTGTAAAATTACAACTTCCTATTATGTCGTCTATGAAAAGTTGTAGTACTAGAACTTTCATAAAATGAAAGTTGTAAATTAACAAATCATGAACGGGGCTAAAACAAAGCACATATAATCTGTTTCAAAAAATTAGTATGAAAAAATGGATAAAATTTTATTCGGTGTTAAAAAACTTAATGAAAGTTGGCATATCAATTAAAGAATTAAGTGATTTCACGTGAAGTTTTCAAAAATTGAAGGACGAGAGATCAATTGATGATAATTTCACTATTAATTGCTACTAAATAATGCAGGGTTGACACCTTTCAAGGAAACGCTTGCCAAAAAAATTAATAGCTATATAATCAAGTACTGAATACACTAAGCAGATGTTGCGCCGGAGAAAAGATTGGAATCTGTGAGCAAAAATTACAGATTAATTTCAACAACCGCCTCGACCTTTGGTACCCGGTACAGAATTGCCTCCCCTTCTAAACTCTGCTCATTGATAATGCTCAATATAAGCCTATGTTGATGATAGGTTCTGATTGTTCAATAAATTGCTTGCTTCAATCGTACTTTGAGAAGAATTGCCTCCCTTTTACATCACGTGAAGCGATTGTTGAAAAGATCCAAATTGCAACCCATTTGTTTCTTGCACTCATCACCTGGTAGAACCAATTTCAAAGAAAAAAAATGCACACGTGTTTGTTCTGGAATTGGTTGTTTATAACGGGAGCTTTTTGATGTTAATTAAGTAATCAACTTTTCAAAAGTAATCAATTCGGATTTTATATAATGTTTCATTTGTACTTTTTTGCTGTTTTGAAACATAATTTTTGTACAAATAGAGTGCAAAAAGATATCCGTGTGGCTAATCATGAAAAAAAAAATTTGAAGAAAAATTGAACTTTTGGTCAATTATCGAGGTTTGCAGAAGCTTTGGTGTTATTGAGTTTTGCGAAAAACACAAATAAAAAAGGTCATAAATATTTTGTCCAAACCTTTTCTAAAGAGCTTCAAATTTAATTAGCTTAAGAATTGCCAAACTTTTCAATTAAAAATGACTATTGCATCCTGACACGAGTTATGATATAAAATAGTCGGAACCAAATGATTTGGTGCTGTTAGGAAAAAGATTATGTAGAAACTCCACAAAAACCTAATAATTTTCTTACTCGAATTGAACATCAAATCAACCAAATTCATTGAAAACAAAAGAAGTAAATTTTTTGTATTCTTTATGTTGTTAGATCAGATCCCTCAAACTAATCTTTTTTAGTATAAGGCAACAAAAAAGAATTTCAGAATTAGAAAGTTTATTGATCGTCAATTCGAAAAACTTAATAAAGCTGTTGTTTTTGAGTTTTTAGTGTTTTGAAATGTCTTCACAAAAAATAGCGTAAAGACTGTGAGTCCTCGGTTGAAATTGAAGAGTGCTTTTAAAAGTTGATAAAAAAGTTCTTTCCAGCTCTCAAAGTTATAAGAAATTCATAAGTCATTAAAACTAGTCCAATGAGTGAAAAAGCCAAAGCATAAAAATTACTGCTAACCAATTTCTTCACTGTCAAAAAACAAGAACGTTTAAAGACATCTTTTAACGTTCCCTTACTTGTTAGACAAATATAGGGGCACAGCTCAGAAAATGCAGGAAACCTTAAAACTAAAAAAAAACCTAAACATTGCTACAATCTGCGGTTTAAAAGCAAATCTACGACATCTCGAAAAATAATTGAATTGGCTAGTTATGGCAAAATTGAACGGCAAAAAAACGGCAAAATTGACATTTTTTAAATTAAATTCAAAAGTTTCTTTTAAAATGTTAGTGTCAGTTTAACAGTTACCTATACAATTGCCTGAAGAAGTTCACACCTCTTGTCTTTGCACTAACACGAACATGACTTAACGGAGCGGACCATGGTAAACATCTAAGTACGGAAAATTGGCTGTGAAAAATGAGGCTGTGTGTGTAAATGGGCGCGTGTTTGTGTTCTTGTAAATATGTGAAGGCATTTATGTGTAATTTGTTTGGTATTTTTGTGTAAAACGGAATGGAAAAAATGTGTGAGGGCTAGTTCCTTAAAAGGTAAGACACAAGTAGAGGCAGAGTGCAAAAATTGTCAGAAGTCTAAAAAAATTAGAAAAAATAATTATTATTTGCAACAAGTTGTGGTTTCAAATATTTGGAAAATTGAAATTGTTTCTCTAATATTTAGCTGATAAAACATCGTCCAGATATTGCAAAAATGGATTGGCCCCTTATGCTCATGTAACATCAAAAAGACTCAATTCATGTTTTATTGTCAAATTTACAATTACCCATACGATTGCCTCAAGCAATTCAAAATTATTTGTTTTCCAGATAATACAGAAAAGGCGGAAACAAATGATATGAACAATGGATAAAGATCAATTGCCAAAACCAAAACATGAAAGTAGTTTTTTGTGTCGATTTTTCAATTATGTGTTTGTGTCTCTGTGTGTCTTTTTGTGTATATGTTTTTTACATCTCACTTGTAACATATCTGCCATTTTTTAACAAAATAATGTTTTTAATTTGCTCGTGAAAATTAAAATTTTCGACAAAATCTTTCGAAATACTCTATAGGATTCACCTCAAAATTTATTGCCAAAAATACAATTGCCGACACAGTTGCTTCAACCTGTCCACACCAAGTTATTTAGCAGAACACAAAGGCGACCTAATCAATCGTGTTGGATCTTAATTGAGGTCAGTTGCTCTAAAGAACATTTCCTATAATTCTTTTTTTGTAGTTTGGTTTGTTTTTGTGTGATTTGTGTGTGTAATGTGTGGTGTGTGTAAGTGTTTGTGTGTGTGTGTGTGTGTGTGTGTATGATTGCTCTGGGTCTGTCTTCTTCAAATTGTACCACACTTAATTTCCTAGAATGTGCTAGAGAGGTTTCCTTTTGGTCTGCCGAAAAAAGACGGCAAGTTTTTCGAGCCAAATGGTGCAAGTAATTTTCTATAAAGCATATAAGTTGCTTTTGGATGCTTCCAACGGTTTCTGACAGACATCGAAGTTTTTGGCAACCTTGAGATTGATGCTGGAAAATTACGCAGACTCGCAGCAGCCGTTTTGTTGTCCATATCCGGAAATTGAGTTTTTCCAGTGATAACAAAAAGTTAAATACCAGGAAGATTGTTGCAGAGGTCTAAGGGAGGTACGGGAAGAGATATTTTAATTCTATACTGGAAACCTAACATAAATTCACCTACCAAAATTTTCAGATGATTTTCATTGGCAAATTTAACAATGAAATCAGAAGTTGCAGACAAAACTTGTTAAATTTCTTAAAAAAACCACTGCAGGGGTTCGTGTTCCGTGTTAGAGCCACCCTTGAAGATACATCTGTATAATTGAGTAATAAAAACGCTTAGGCAAACTTTCGGTTAAACTTAAAACCAGATTTGAGAAAATTGAACAAAACAGCAAAAGAAATAAAAAAGTGACATGCTTGGCTCGGAACCCTCTGTCTAAAGGCCTACTTTGTGCAACTGAGCGCGAGCACTTCTCTATAACTAATGGCAGATGCTAACTGTGACATCATTCATTAAATTATTGACTTTGTCTGCTAGCAATTTATGCTTTGTCAAATGTTCAAATGAATGAAGAAAATGTGTTCGCAAAAAGCGTACAAAAACTTAAAAAAACTAAAAACTAAAAGCGCACAAAGAAATACGACAAAAACTAAAACACTAAAAGACTAAAAATTAAAAGCGTACTAAAAATAAAACCTAAATAAACTAACTCTTTTTAAGATTTTACTAAGTCTTTTTAATGATTTTGCGCTTAAAATACGAAATTTTTGGTTCATTTTTGATCAGTTTGATCTAAGTTGGCCCTCAAATTTGAGATGACTGCCGATTTAATAACTAGTTCTTAACCAGTTAACGCAACCAATAAGAAAATTTATATTTGAAGAAACGCAATGTCTTGGGATCAGTAGTCCCTAAATGTGACAATTTCAACTTGAAATCATGACTTAAGTTCAACTCATTGTAGTTAGAGTTTTTTTGCAAACTCTTATTGAGATTCTCTGCTGACAGAAAAAAGTTCGTAGTGACAGAAAAAATTTTCTCAATAGCCGATCGTAGTGATTCCATGAAATGAACTCTCTTTGCGATCAAATCATGTAGTCACATGTAGTTGAGGTACAAGACGGAAATCAGTATGTCCAGAGTGTCCCAGATGGAATCTGTCTTTTACATACATCCACTTTTGCATACATGCATTTTGGTCTGCATATAACAAAATTTTGTCTGGCACCTCAAACTGGGTTGATTGTCCACCAAAACTTGTAGAAAAATGATAATGTGAGTTTTAATAGTCTGAATGGGGTTATGAGGTCTGTGAATTTTGTTCACAGTTTAAGTCTCTTGAGGTAGATTTTCCGATTAGGAATTGCTGAACCCTGAGAAAAGTTTAGTGCCCACTGGATCTTCTTCACAAACAAGAATCCAAGGCCAATCTAGTGCTGAAGCTGAAACTGCAGTTGTAAAATCAGTCTGTTGCGGTGATGGGAATGTGGTGCTGATTAAAGATATCTGGTCGGCTGTGTGGTTGAAGGTGTCTGCTGTCACCAGTCCAGTTCCAAAAGGAGAGCCACAGTTTATGGTCGCTTCCACCATTGACCCCCCACTGTCTGCTATTGAGATAGTGGAGGCTGCGTCAGGAACCAAGCCTGGAAATTAATTATATTAGATTCACTATACGTATTTTGTTTCAGCCATCTCCCAATTGCAGACCATATTCAATCTTCGAAGCTTTAACAATTAGCATACAGCATCGTAAGAGTATATATTTGCATAGTATTTTTTCATATGATGCCATCTGCTCATTTTAACGGGAATATAGTCTGATCAAAGACCATGTTCTGGACAATGGTCTCACAATAGGCAGCATAAGAGTCTAACTGCACGATAGATAAAGAAAAGATTGATCTTATTATTAACGGCTTATTTTACGGCTTGATGTGGATCCTATCGTATAATTGCAATCGTCCTACAAAAGTCTGGCTAACCTATGGAAATCATAGGAGAAAATCTATCAATGATATCTTTTAGAATCCACATCACACCAGTTAGTTTGAGCAAAGGCCCCAGATTTAGACGCGCGACCCAAGTAAACTATGACCAGACCAAATTGGAGGTCGACAAAGTCTGGAAGCTACTCTTTGGTCTGGACATGATCTAATCCGGGCCCAGTCCAGAGTATGGACATTCTTGTGGTATTGCATGGATAATCTTAATAGAATAATTTTTTTTCTCTTTGGCCTTCTAATTAACCTGAGAATGTCCAGGTGTACTCGTCAGATCTGATGCCCTCAGTTGAGTGTGAGGCCTGCGCTGTCACTTGAATACTTTCACCTACAAAAGTGCAGCAGTAGAGATGTGCAGTCACAGTATGTTCCACTATCTCAGTACCCCCTGGTACCGTGTATCTCTGTATGAAGGGGGACCCTGCACCCACCACTTCCACTGTCAGCAGTGCAGTGTCGAAGTTTCGGGGCTGAATCCATTCTAGAATTATGACCTCCGTTGCATCCTAGAGCATAAAGAGAAATGTCCGGATAGGACTTTCAGCGTAATTCAACCATGAATCCTTACATTTTCAGGCTGCTTCATATATGCTGATTGAGTTCTGAGTGCAGTTCAGATGAACAGGTTAAGTGAATCTAATGAAATCACTATGAGAACATCTGGCATTAACCGAGAACCAACCACATAGCGGTTCGAGATCAATGTTAAAATTTCGAAGGGACTTTAGTAAGAGTCATGTTACCTTGCTCAAAACACAAACTATGCAAGTTTCAAAAATCAGACCATTTTAAGATCTGATACTCTATATAGGAAACCTGGCATTGTGAATTGTTACTGCAGAGATCTGGCATTTTAAAACTTGTACGTATGTGTTTCTATGACATGGATGCGTCAGTTCTGTGTTTAATTCAGATAGGACATATTCAGCACTGAAGTTCACTGCAGCAGACTCTGGGTAGATGAACATAAACTATTCGTTAAATCTCATCTCTGAAATTGTCATAAATGATCCCAAGTAAATTGGTGTGACCTCCTGTAATAGTGACCTCTACTATACACTACTCATATTGGAAATATAGATTTTGAAGTGAAAATAAGTGATCGACAACAAGCAGCTTGTCAAATGCTGATTATGCTTACTTCGCATAATTGCAAGATTAATGGCTCTTTTTCACGATCTTTCAAGGCTAATGGTTATCTTGCAATATCTTGAAAGATTTCGGAAGCCAAAGTATACGGCGATCTGTCCTCTTGCAATATTCTGGCAAAATGTTGCAAGATTGCCATTCTGAGTCGACCGGGGTTGAGAAGGCTAATATTGGCTTTATATTTATGAATTAATGTTGAAAAATTTGCGTGCGATAGGGCTTTGAATTACACTCTTTTTAACAAATGCTTTGACTTTCAGCTCTTTTTTTTAGCATTCATTACATTTATTTTAACATTCATTAAATGGCCTACAAGCATCAAACCAATTCTAAACAAGTTGCAAATAGCAGGTTCATAGCCTACAATATGCAGAACAAGTAGCGCGTCCGCCGCAGACATCATCATTTTATACTTATCATTTTTTATAAGAGAATTATTTGATGAGAGGATATAATTGTTCCGACCCTCTTGAGGGGGGGAGGAACTATATACTCAAATGGGTTTTTTTTCTGTTCCGTGAATTTTCGCCGCTCGATATATTCATCGTAGAGAGTTGAGACTGGTATCATTAGAAAGCTCGTCCAGAGTAGAATATGGAATTAAAAAGATTTTTTAATTTTCGTTTTCTACAGGGAGTTATCGAGGTTTAAACTTCTGAGAAAAGAAGAGTGAATTCACGTTGTTTTTATTCACCTTTTCCGGAATTTTTGCCTAAATTTTCGTCAATTTTGCTAAAATTTGTTATAATTTTTAAGAATAGTGTCATTGATGTTTTTTGAAGACGAACAAGCATTGTTGATTGTTTTGATTTAATTTTTTTGGTCAAAAAATCTGGATAAACATTTCAAAATTTAGCCTTTTTCATCAAAAACAGCACGAAATAAGCTACTTTAGTCCACTTTGATAAAATTTGCCGACATTACACCCCCAAACAACACTAATACAATCTTTGTAGACTCAGAGCGGGGCTATTTCTATTTCAGAGTCCGCTGAGAGTGCACTGTAGTTAAAACTTTGCCGTTTTTTGCTAACTTTACTCGTTGATTATCAAAAATGCAGATTTTATTTTGAGTTTTCAACTAACAAATTATCTATATCTACAACATTCGAAAAATCAATTGTTCCTAACGGACAATAAGTATTAACAGGGCTAGTTTTGGGCCATTCTTGGTCTGTTACAATCCAAAAAAAATCGGGTTGTAATCAGTCGGTCTTTTTTTTTTTAAAAAAAAAAAGATTTTTTTTAATAATAAAGAACAGAACATATCAAATCAAAGCTCAGGAGTGATAGGTCCAACCAATTCGCTTGCTAACCAGCTCCAAGTTAAAGCACTTAGTTTTTTAATTGAAAGTTTATGGTCGTTTCTTTTTATAAAAAATAATTGACTTTTCAATAAATAATGGCTTAATTAACTTTTCCTCTATTTTTTCTTAATTTGTTCAACTTCCAGCTTAGTGTCAGCAAAGAAAGACTGCTTCTTCTCTCTACTGATTTAACATTTATTCTCGGTTGCAGTTTTAAGCCTGAAATTTTTGTTTTCTGGCTTTGATACTACAAAATTTCAGATTTTTCTTTGTTTTGATATTTGCCAGTTTTTCACGTTTTCTAATTTTGTCACATTATTACATTATTGACAGTTCTCATGTCACCTTATTAGCATTCAAAATAAGGCACAATTGAACATATTATAATCCTGAAAGATATACATCATCGTTTTAACGGCCTCGACGCCTCTTTCTTGAAGAAATCAATTGAATTTTTTAATTTTGTCTCTAACTGTCATTTATACTTTGTCGTTTCGGTCGTATGAAATTTCCTGTATAGTGATAGCTTTAATTGGCTTTTCATGAAAGAATAGAAGAACCGATATTCTGATATTAGTAGATAGCTGATGGCTTTCATGACTTTGAAAACAATCGTTTTCCAAAATTAAAAAAAACTTTTTAACTTCGCAATTTTGTTCTTTTTATGTTTCTTTTTGTTACCTAATCTCGTCAGTTAATTACAGGTCAAATATGACATTATGGGTGTCAAAGGAAATAAAAGAGATTGGTGTCGCAAAATCTTTTTTTAAAGAATTTGTTATGACCTTACTGGCTTCGACACCGGTTTTTCACAAAAAAAAAGTAAATTAATTTGATTTTTGTCATATTTGACGTTCTTTTTGTAGATGCAAGAAATATTCTGGATAATTACAGGTCTCGAGGGCTTCATTTTCATGAATAAACGACCCTATTTAAATAGCTCTTTTTGTAATTAATGCCTTCCATGACATTGAATGTAATTTTGTTTCGAAAAAAAAAATAAAAGTATTACATACTTTAGCACTTCGCTTTTTGTCTACTTGTTACCTAGTCTTACTAAAGAATGACCACGTAATACATTATAGCTGTTTGAAGAAGGCGCAATCAAATATATTTTGATTGCCAAAATTTGGCTTGACGGTTTTGGCAGCGTTTTCTGGCAAGTTTCAATTGAAATTTTGTTTGTTCGTTGTTGTTCTTTTTAGCCGCTTTAAGAAATGAATAAGGACAGGTCCTAATGCCCTTCTATAGAAGCAGTAGTAATCGTAGATTTGTGGTAACATAATTGATTCCTAATGGTATTTATTACTTTGAAGTTAACTGTTTCAATAAAATAAATTAATTTTTTTACTTTACTGTTTTTGTTCTTTTTGTATAATTGTTACCAAACCTTTTTATGGACTGGTCGCATATGTTTTCTGGTGATTTATAAGTTATTTTTGTTTAGTTTTAGGTTTATCTGACGGTATGTTGACTTTGTTATTAATTTTAGTTTTTAAGAGGGACATGACTTTTTTGATGTAATTAATGTTTGTTGTTGTTGTTATTTGATTCTGCTGTTCGTCTTGACTCGCTTTCTTAATATTGACATATTACAGCAATCTAATGCATCAATTTTTACTCCACTGAGTTCATACAGCTATCTTATCGTTCATACAGAATTTTTTGAAAAAGACTTGGGCTTTTTTGGGATTCGCAAAAAATAATTTTTGGGTTTTTCTATCTGTTCCTCATTTGGTAGACAATTATGCCAAAATTGTGGATGGGCGGGATCAGAACCTTATGTGCCATCGCACATTACCGAGCCGCCTTGTTCAGACTGTTTTTAGCAAACCTTCAGTTCGAATAATTATCAATTCGCGACACTTTCCCACAAAACTACGGTGGAAGGACGATAAAAACTTCGATGTTCGTGTTTATAAGAAATTTGATAATAAAAATGAACCCCTCCCCGGCATACTGGCAGATATCCTTAATCTGGGAAAAAGAAAGGAACAAAATTTGGCCGTGAGTGCTACATCTTGATTGAAATATATCAACAAAAATTTGAGAATATTGTCATGACATCGGTCAAATTATCTGGTTCTAATGCAAGTCAAGAACAATTTTGTTTCAGTTTAAAAGAACCTGTGTGATTCCAAGAGTCCTCTTCGAGCCGTAAAATCGTAAAAAGCCGATCACGGGATTGATATAATGGCTACAAGTCTTTTAGAGTAACTGAAAATCATAAAAGAAACGTTTGGTTAACAGTCTTCTGGGTATCTACTGAAGTGTTTTGCTGTCAATCGTAACCTTTTCTTCAGTGCCATACTTTGTAATCAATGTTACAATCTTTCGCATTAAAGAGTTAATTCTTGTCTAGAATAGTTCACATAAATGCTTTCCAATTCAGCTATTTTGCCATTTTTCAGATATGTCATCATTTGAGATTATATTTGCAATTATATAGTTCGAATTTCCGGTCACTTGCCAACGAGAGCATGATACCGCTATTTTTTTTTCAATTTGTGTGTAAATTAATGATCCGTTTTGAGGTTTCCGCTTCTTTTTCCAAAAATTGAGCATTTGAAGCATAAGTACAAAAGTTTGTTGAGTCATGCTCGGACTTCAACCAGTCAAATGAATCAAAACTTCAACGGGATTCAATAAGCAAAAAACTAAAATAGCTTCCGTAAGCAATCTTAAAGGGTAAACTGTACAAAATTGATAAAACTGAAATTTAGCTGAAAAAATTTCTGTGGAGAAATTGACAAACAGATTTTTATTTTAGTTCCGATTCGGGTTGGATTGAGTTCAAGTTCATTGGTTCAAAACTACATTAAACTAGAAACGTTGAATGAGTGTTTAAGAAAGCATGGGAAATTGTTGGGGCCACTGAAGTAGAGGCTGACATGTTGATTTGATCTGGTAGATGTTGATTTAGGGTTGAAATTTTACACTTTCACTAAGTTCACAACTCACAGAGCCGACACAATACTGAGACTAGTGTATAAGCTACTGTATAGCAGACAGGTACTGGAACTAATTCTGAATTCAGAGCATGTTCTATATACGCTTGTCAAAAACTTTAATTAAAATTCTTCTGAGATGATATTTCATAGCTCTCTTTCACGCAAAGTAACAGCATTCAACTTTCAAAATTGAGATCAGTTTTTGTGACGTAGCTGCTTTTATGTCTCGTTCGGCGAATGGGTAATCATTTTTTATTGCACTTATTTCGCAACTACTGCAATTTGTATCGACTTTGATGTGGTGTATATGCTAAAAGATTAGATTTGTACATGATTTCAAACTGCTCTTTTTCTTTGCGGCGTTCCGGCGGCTTTTTCACTCATTTAATAATTCATCCATTTGAGTATCTTTTTCTATTTAACAAAATCTTTCCTCAGCAGAATTGTTTGTGGTCACATTTATCTGTTTTAATGTAGCAATTTTTGCAATTCAACCATTAAAGAGGACGCGAAGATTTTGAACTGCTTCACTTAATCTGTTTCGCCTGGATGGCTTTAAATATTCAAACACGTCAAATGCGACTTATTGACGTTCATAGTTGCAATAAAACTAAATTAAAAATTGAAAATTGATGAAACGAAATTTATCCGATCAAATAATAAAGACATGGCCTGCGAGGTCTCTCTCTTTGATTTTTATAAAAGATTAATTAGATTATTATCACAATTTTGGAGAGATAAGTTGTGATCAAACAATCCGGAAATGGCAGAAGGAACCAGCTCAGGTGTTTAAATTGCAGACATTGTTAAATGTTATTTTGATAGAGAAAAGAATTTATTGAAGATTTCTGCGGTGTATACATTGCATGTTGAGACTACAATAGGTTTTTGAATATATTATTGTTCCGACCCCGTTTACTGGGAGAGGAACAATATACTCAGCTGGTATTTTTTCTGTTCAGTCACTTTTGGCCGATCGATATAATTGACGTAGAAAGACATGAATGATATCATCAAAGTCATCGGGCGTAGATTTTCTTTAAAAAAATAATTCAAATAATGGGGTAATCCAGAGTTTTTGTTAATATTCGGAGCTTACCATAATTTCGTTCAATATGGCATAATTTTCAGATTTTTTTATTTTAGGAATTTTGTTAATATTAGCAACAATTTCTTGTTGCCAACAATGGCGTAACCCAACAGCAAGGTTGTTATTATTCTCATAGTGACTTTTACAATACAAATTTTCTGGAGTAGAATAGTAGTACCATCTTTTTTAAGATCATTAAAAAGCAATGGTAAATTAAAAATCAAATTGGAGCAAATTTCCAAACTGCCTCGAAAGTGAAGACAGAAAAAATTTTTTGAACAACTTTTTTTAGGTATTTAAAGATGCTTTTTAATCACGTAGAGCAGTTTGACGGTTGTTTTTTTTTGCTGTTTTTCTCGTGATTTTCTAAATATCATTTCTAGAGGCGAAATGTTTCTTATATTGGTGCCTAGATGCTACTGATTGAATCTATGAACGGACAGCGAATGGTTTTAATGGATTCGACTTGAAACGTTTCACAAAATAATTGTAATTTTATCAGTTTCACCCTGAAACTTTGCAATTTTTGTTGTCTTGTTGCTTGGTTTTTGCACCTTTTGAGCAATTTGTTCGTTTTCATGAATCTGATATATGTCGCACCTAAAGTTCTAGTTCTCTCTGTTTTGGTTCTCTAATCACTAAAATTGGTTCATAAGAGGACAACTGTGCTCCTAGGGGGAGCGTAAATGAACATTTCCAGATTTTTCAGTTAAGGGTATAAAGTTTCTCCGGTTTTTGACAAAAAATTCCTGTTGCGAACTATTTTTGATTTTTTTGAATTTTAGACTCTTTTCATAGTTTACTTTGTCTTCATATCACTGAATCTTACTAGGGGGGTGAACTATATGCTCAATTGGGTTTTTTCTGTTCAGTCAGTTTTGGCCGATTAATATAATTGACGTAGACAGACATGAATGATATCTATCGAAGCCATCGAAAGTAGAATTTTTATTTCAAATGAAAAATTTAAATATCGGGATCATCGGGAGCTTTTGTCAATATATATTGGGAATTAACTGTACTTTTGTTCACTTTGGCATAAATTTCTGTTTTTTGTTTTAGTAGAGGCATCTTTTCGAAGATCTTTAAAACTAAAGCTTCAATTAAAAATCAAATTGGAACAATGCTTTTGCTAATGAAAGACTTGTAAAGTGGGAAAAAATTGTGTTCTAAAGCGTACAGTTTTTTCCAAACTGCTTCGAAAGTGAAGAGAAAAACTTTTTGAACAAATTTTTTTAGGATTTTAAAATACGTTTTATTCACGTACAGCAGTTTGACTGTTGTCATTGCTGATTTTCTCGTAACTTTCTAAATATTTTTTCTACACCCGAAACAATGTTGGTTTCGGGTGTAGAAAACTTTCGGGTGTTGGTTTCCGTTGGTGCATAGATTCTACTGATTGAATCTAAAAACGTACAGCGAATGCTTTTAATTGCTTTGATTTGAAAGGTTTCCGCAAAATATATGTGATTTTATCAGTTTCACCCTAAAGTTTTGCAATTTTTGTTGTCCTGAAGTTAGTCCATCTATTCAGCAATTTGTTTCCTTTCATGAATCTGACATCCTAATTCTGCTCTATATTTGGTTCTCTAATCACTAGTTGGTTCATAAGAGGAATACTGTGCTTCCAATGGGAGCATAAATGAACGTTATCAGCCTTTTTCAGTAATGATATAAAGTTTCTCCGGTTTTTTTGACAAAAATTTCTTGTTGTAAATTATTAGAGATGTTTTGAGTTTCAGTCTCTATTTGCAGTTCACTTTGTTTTCATATCCCTGTATCTCATTCGTGACTGGTACAATTGGCTTTCTGATTGGTCGTAAGTGAACTTATATAATATTTCCAGTCGATAATTAAACTGGAATCGACAAGTGGAGGAGGGCGGACAAGGGGGGTTTGATGTGTAGTGTAGTTTAAATGTGTTGCTTTTGTCAATTTTTAGCTGAAAATACCGAGTAGGAAATCATTTTAGTTTTCAAAAATTTTAAAGATATTTTCACATTTTTTGTTGGCAGTCACTCGCTCTATTGTTATCATAGTCAGTTTATTGCTAATGCGAACCAAGAAATGATATTTGACGTTTTCATTTACGAATTATGATAATTTGGTTACTGATTTCATACAGCGGTTACGCGTTTTACTATGAAGTTACATGTTATCACTTACAAAAAGTTCTACTCGTTCTAAATGTCACTCAAAGTTTGCGGAACATAGGCTTTTGTTTTTTGTTACTTTTTTCCTACGGTTTTCCGAAAAACTATTGTTTTTGTTAACAAATAATGTTCGTGTTTCAACATATTCTGATCTGTTTGGATAAATCTAAAATTATTACATTTTGAGGGAAATAAACTTGCGACTTATACGCAATGGCGGCTCACAATTGATATAGCCATATTTTGCTTTTATTTTTGTCGCACTTGATTTGATAAGTAACAAAGGTTCAAAGGTTAATATTGCCGTAAACAAGTTGAAAGTCGGGTCATTAGTTCTTTTTAATAAACTCTAAAATAATTTAAAGTGGGCTAACCAAATTGCATAATTAAAAATAAAATTTTTGAAGGAACTTAGTGTCTAAAGTTTGGTTGGAAAAATGGATAGAGGTTATCCTGAGAAACTGATTTTTTTTGTTTATGTAAATTATGCCTTTAATTGTCCAAGTTGTCGTTTTTTTTCGGCTCGACAAATTGTTTTTAAAGTCTTTCATTTTCAGCGATCTGTAATAAGCATGACTTTGATTTGTAGGCTCTCACCACAACAAAACAACTATGTTTAAAAACATAGCCGACCAACGTTGAGCGAATTGCTTTTCAACGACTGCCCTAGCAATAGGGGAGGTGGTGACACCGGTGGGGGGGGGGGGGGGGGTCAGGACAAGAGGTGACTTCAAATGGACAGGTGGAAGAGGGTGGGCAAGGGGAGTGTGATGTGTGCGTGTGGTGTGTGTGTGGTGTGTGTGTGTGGGTGTGTCGGAGGGGGGGGGGTAGGGGAATAGCAAATAACTGAGGGGAAAAATTTTAAGATTTAGAACCACCGTTCGCACCACGAAAATGTCTCCTCACAACAG
>NC_134476.1:27007444-27211077 GCF_964194025.1 Convolutriloba macropyga | reverse complement strand
TTGAAATATACATATATATATATATATATATATATATATATATATATATGATAATATTTTTTGATCAACATCATTGTGATCAGAAGCTTCCAGCGAAACAGACGAACTATTTCAGGAGAACTTTTTTTGATCTTTTAGTTTTATAATTTTTAAGCTTGCCTTTACTGCATGACTTACTGCATCATTTACAAAGTGTGCAAGTTGCTAAAAGAAATTAACAGATTTGTTTGCGTATAATTTAAGAAGTGACCACGCAACTTTATGTAGAAAGAAATCAAAATGAAAAAATGAGATAGGCTTATCAACTTCTAAACGCCTAAAAAACTCGAAATGCAGTAAATTAATCATTTTGTTCGAAATGTAAACAGTTTAAACAACATGTCATTAATTTAATACTCAAAAATGTTTTCCATAATTCCTGGAAACTCGCAATTTCCCAATTATTTGTTCAAGAGAGAAACGCCTTGCATTTTTTTTCTAGAAACAATTTGTACTTAATCGAATTCAATTTGACCACATATCTAAAACCGGGAAAAATTTGAAAGCTGTTTTCATGGATTTGGTATTTTTTATCACGAAATTCAATGTCATTTCGTTTTGTTGCTTTTTCGTCATTCTTATACGAGGAATATGAGTGGGAAGACTGGAACAGAAAGTTTGGGACAGGAGCAACAGAGGCATAAGAGATGGAACAACGTTGTTTCATCATAAAAGCACAAAAATGCTTCAAAAAATTTTACAGAAATCCGAATGGGCTGATAACATTTTTTCCCAGTTTAATTAGATTCTCAGTACCTTTTAATGGAAGCGATCATCTAGTTGGAATAGAATGAAACAGAATTGAAAGTTGCCCGAACTAGTAGTTCAGGAGACTCGTTCATTTTTTAAGAGAGAATATTTAAATGCGATTTCAATGGCCAATAAAATGTTGCCATTGAAATAAGTTTTGCTAAAACAAATTGTTCCTTTTTAAATAACAAGGAAATCATCAATTTTGAGATTATTTCTAGAACTAAAAAAGATACGAAAATAAAAATGAGGAAAACTTGTCTAACTCCATTCACACGTCGTTTCATCTGCTTGAACAAAGTTTGAAAATTTTTTTCTTATTATCTATTTAATCTTAACTTTGTGACATGATTTGTTTTTCATTTGAAGGCTTCAGGATTTTTGTAATTCATATTCAAAATTGCTCAAAATATCCGACTAACATCAGACGAAAAATTCCCTAACAAGATACCGGGCTCAATTAAATTCAACCGTGTTAGCATCCTGGATAGTTTCAATAAGGGGCATCAAATGGTTTTATTTAGGCTTATTTCAAATTATTGAAATATAGTATGCGAAAAAGGTTCCAATTTTGTTGCGATGAATTTAAAAAAGACTTTCAGTAGTAAATATTCGCTAAATTAAAAATATAGCAGCTTGATTTCTGAATGAGAGAATACACAATAATTCAAAAGCGTGAAAAAAATCACTCAAGAAACTAAACTGCTCAAATGAGTGAACGAATGTTCTACCGGAGCGTAGGATATTGGGCGAAAACTCGATCAGGCGAAAGGAATTTTCGTAGCCAATAGGCGAAAATTCCTGACAAAGGTTTTGTGGAAAATAGATTAAAACCAATTAAAACACTTAAAAGAGGCATTGCAATATCAGCTGGGTAATATAATTCAATGAAGCGACTACAACATTAGACTTCGTAAAATTTTTTTTAAAAATACAATGAAGAAATTTTCAAAAAATAAACAAATTTTTCGAAATTTGATTATTTTCAGGATGTAGTTTACAGCATTTTTCGTGCGTTTTTGCAAACAGTTGTTTTTAAATTGTTTTCTTTAGAGCTCTTGATAATTATTTTAAATATTTCTTCTTTTTTTAAAACAAAACTCATTGGCCGCGATGTACAGGAATATTATGTAACATTGGGTACAGTAAAAAGAGATGCAAACCATTCAAAACAAATATACGTTTTGCATGTATTTTTAACACAACTATTTTGCATATAAATACGGCTGTTTGGGACACTTGACAACTTCATGACATCAAGTAGAATTTGAAGTACCGGTTTTTTAATTTTTTTAAAATTTTTTAATTGCTACTCGCCCAATTTCCATAAAAATTCAGTTCAGGATTTTTGCATAATGGCTACAAAAACTGCCTTAGCCTCATCGAATTTTCGCCTTGTATCCCATGCCCTTTTTACAGCAATTGCTAGACAATGTTTCTCGTAATAAGGAAACAGACAACTACAATAATTATAACAAATTTTGCTCAAAACTCTAAACAGAAGCAGTTAAAGCATTCACATGCACATTTTAAAATGCCGAAAGTCTGCAGTGCCAGAAATCAAAATGCCAGAAGATGCTACTTAGCCAGAAGTTGAATTTCGTTGACTTTCATCATTTTAAAACGTGCGCGTTTCGTGTTTTAAGCAAGGTTAAGTGACTCTGCAGAAGTAATTTTGGAATTCTGACTTAATATCTAGAACCGCTTCGCGGTTCTCGATAAACGGCAGAAGTTCTCAGATTAACTTCAAGCAGAGTCACTTAAATATTACTTAGGTTTCCAACATTACAATTTTTCTTTAACGTTGGCCTTACTTTGATTTTAGATGAGTTTTGTAACTGCGATCTATCTGGAACTCTGAATCCATGCTACGCAAACCTAGATAACAAAAATAATCGAAAACAACTAACCTTAGAGAGAAACTAACGATAAGAGTTTATTTGTACAAAAGAGGCGCAACAGAGAGAAAAAAATATGGCTGACGCTGATAACACTTATGTATTCGTCAGAATTAAATCGTTGCCTTTTTCTTTCCTTTTTTAAAGTCATGTCAGAAGTCATCCAAAATTCGGTTTCAGATAACTTTCGACAACTGTGGTTTTCAATTATGGTCAATGTATGCAGGGGACCTAAATTTGATACCCGGGCCGAGGTGTCAACGCTAAAAAACGCAAAATTATGTAAGATTGCGGTAGAATGCGTTGAATTTAAGTAAGATCGACGTTTGAGCACACATCTTACCTGAATTCAACTCATTTAACGCCAATCTTACATATTCTGCGTTGAATTTAGCGTAGATCTTACATATTTTGCGTTGGGTTTAGCGTAGATCTTACATATTTAGTGTTGAATTTAGCGTAGATCTTGCAAATTTTGCTTTGAATTCAGCGTAGATCTTACATATTTTGAGTTGAATATAGAATTTACCTTACATAGTTTCGCTGTTTGATTTTTTTTGGAGGGAGGTTGTTTTTTGGAGGGAGGGGAGAGAAGTGGGTGGGGGTACGCGTGCAGGGGGCAAAGTCTGGGGGGTTGCGGTGGTAATGGGGGGGGGGTACGAGGAGGGAGGCCGGGGGTGTGCGTTGGGTGGGGTATATGGGGGGTACGTTGGGGGTACGTGTGGGGGGGGGGGGTACGAGTGCTGAGGAGGGGTGTCCGTGGGGGGGGGGATTTTTGTGATTTTTCAAAAAATCAGAAACCGGTTGCATCATAAGGTTCTGTGGCACAGTGGTAGAAGAGGCAGTGAGGTCAGTGGTTCGAGTCCCATACCAAGAGTTCTACGCTTTGAGTTTTTTGTAAAATCAACGCAAAATATGTAAGATCAACGCTAAATTCAACGTAAAATATGTAAGATCTACGCTAAATTCAACGCAAAATATGTAAGATCTACGCTAAATTCAACGCATTCAACGCAAAATTATGTAAGAAAATTGCGGTGAATTTTCCGACTTGTCAACGCTAGTTTCCGCTGATATTACATAATTTTGGCAAAATTCCTCGGCTCGGGTAATTTGGAGTAATAAATCTACTATACTTACAGCGCTTGTCTGAATTGTGACCATGTAAGTCGACAGCAAGAAATCGCCAAAAGTGATATCAGAAATAGAGCTGTCTATCGGGACCACCCGACTGTAAATCAACCCATTTGTCTCATCAATCAGAGATCCATTCTGAAGTACTGCCACCATCGTGTACCGCCTCATCGCCCCAACCGGAACGTCCAAAAAGATCTCTCCAGTTCCGACCAGATCAACATACGTTCCAGCCTCAAATTCCCCATATTCCCACGACGCGAAATATTGTTCGGAGACGTTGTATACGTTCCCATCGCAATCTATGATCTGGGATGGGCAAATGTAGAATAAAGTGAGAGAAGTTGAGCCCCCGGTTCCAAAGATGAGATTGGCAACACAACCCATGGCCTCAATTGCTGTCTTTTTGACTTCAGACGTTTTGGTGACTCCAATTGTATTGGGCAGTTCTATGTCAACCTGATACAAAAAGAACCAGACTAAAGTTTAAGGGTTTATGCTTGTCTGACAGAAAATACAATATAATTTCAACATTGCCACAACTTTAATAGAATTTAATTAGTTATGATTTCACAAGGGCGACAATTTTAGCGAATATTAATAGCAGTAACATTCAAAGTGTACTGAAGTGTGCTACACTCAGTAACACTATTTGATAATCTTAGTGCTATTTTGAGAATTTACGTTATAGTGCGTGAAGCACAAACATGATTTGGACAAAGTCCATTTTAACGTGTGAACAAATTACTAAGTAGTTTTAAATAAGCTACTATTTTAAGATTACTAACTAGAACTGAGAATACTATGACGTGATATTATCACGCCACACAAATAAAACCAAGTTAACCTTGGTAACTCTGTCGACACTGTTATCTCTATCCAATAGGATACTAGATAACCACGTGTCCGCAAGTATAAAAGGAGCTTGCACGCTCAACCACCAACACTTTTTGGTCCCCGATAACTTCTGATTTAAAATCATACTCCCGTATTGCTCCCTTGCTCAATCTCAGCTTACTTGAGATAGTTCTCTAACTTAGAATATTTTGTGACTTGTTCATAACTAAGAACTCTCTAAGTCATAGAATATTAACTTAGCACAAATTTGGAAATCAGGTAAGTTTAACTTAACTTCTCTAAGTTATAATTTAACATCTCTTAAACTCTATCTAAGTTACAAGTTAACTTAGAATAATTCAACCTGTACTATTTAGTGCTATCTCAGTCTTAACAACTTTAATTATTCTATCCCTTCATGCTCGGTTCATAATTGATGCTGTTTAACATAACTTATTAATTCATATTTGCATTTGACTTTCTTTAATACTTAACTATATACCAAGAGTAGAACTAGGGGTTGAACTCTCAAGTTATACATGTGGTCCCGCGATTAACCCCGTCGTTTAAGTATCTAATGTACGGACCAGCAGTATAAATGGTGGTCCCAGAGAGGCTACTTTAATTTAACTTGTTCATTTAATACAGAGAGGCTACTTCAATTTAACTTGTTCATTTAATATAGAGAGGCTACTTCAATTTAACTTGTTCATTTAATACAGAGAGGCTACTTCAATTTAACTTGTTCATTTAATATAGAGAGGCAACTTAATTTAACTTGTTCATTTAATATAGAAAAGGCATTCTCAATTTAACTTGTTCATTTAAACTCTCAGAGAAGCCTGCCTAAATTTAACTTGTTCACTTATTGTAGAAAAGCCATTAAATTAACTTGTGTAAGTTAACTAGTCAAAGGGCTTCTCACTAAAATCCTTTTTTGATTTTGATTTAAACTATTCCTCTGTTCTTAATAATTCTAATACAATAACTTCAGTCCTTTAAACAATGACCAGTCCTGGTGGTAGTACTCCTCCACCTGCCGTTACTCCCCCACCTGAAACTCCCATAACACATCCAAATCTTTCACTTGTATCTTTTTCAGGCAATGATCCTAATCAGGATGCCACTTCTTTTTGGAACTCTGTAGAAAACAAAATACTCTTTTCACTAGGAACTAGACCTACAGCACCCGCTGCACAAACTAGCTATGATAAAAGGCAACAATCCTTATTCGGCTCACTTTTAACTGATACAGCACTAGAATGGTTTGAAAGTGAAGTCACAGATGCTACAGATTGGAATACTTTAAAAGATGAATTTATAAAAAGATTCACAGACGGTAGAGACCAATTTAGATTTAGACTTGAGGTTGAGAACACATTTAGGCAAGAAGGAGAATTAATAAAGAACTATCTACATAGAATAAAGAGTGGAGTTGATAAAGGTTGGCCAGAAAAGATACCAACAATATTGAAGGAGATGACAATATAAGGAAACAGAAAGAAATCCAACAAAGACAACGAAGTCAGAAATACATAGATTTTGCTATAAGAGGACTAAGACCACAAGGTTTAAAACGCAAAGCGCACGAGAAACTCATTGAGAATCCTTCAATAACTTGGACACAGTTTGTTGATCACTTAGTCGTGAAAGACTTAACATTTTCGGTAACAACAGAATCTAGTGGAGCTACAGGAATAGATAAACTTAAAACACTCGAGAGCAAAATTAACGATTTAACCAGTCTTTTCAAAAGCAACGAAGTGAATGCTATAGATACTTCTAGGCCAAGAGACCCTAATATAAAAGGCAGACCTAACAGTACTAGATTCTGTGGTTATTGCAGAAGCAATGGTCATTCCATCTCTCGATGTACAAAGAAACAGATAGATGATAGTGTTAACAAATTGAGAAAGGAACTTGTTGAACCAAGAACGCCAAATATAACATTCTCTAATGATTACAGAAAGAATAACCGAGGCAATACAAGATTCAATGGTCCTAGAAACCAAAGCTATCAACCAAGAGGTGGCTACTCAAACTATAATCCTAGGTTCAACAAGCCTAACTATCAACAACAAAATACATCTTTTAGCAGCTATGGCAATAGATTCACTCAACCATACGAACAAACCTTCCCTCAGCAAAACACATATAGAAATAATGAACCAAATCTTGAACAACCATCACCACAACAACAGCAACAGCCACAACAAAGTGCTAGCTTCTATACACCAAATAGAAATAACAATTTACAACAAAGACAACCAAAACCCAACAATATTCAGCAACAACCAAATCAAATAAGTTTCGTTGAAGGCGACGATGACTACGTAAATGCTATAACGGACTTCTTTCCTTTAAACTTTTGAAGTCTCCGAACGCTACTAAAGAAAGTAGTACTAAGTCAAGAATTTATCTCAATTTATATCACTTTGCCACCGGAGACATTAAAAATAATAGTGGTTTAGAAGTAGAATTCATGATTGACCCAGGATCAACCTGCACTATTATCAATCATCCTACATACCTTGCACTAGTAAACCTTGGACAAAATTTGCATTTACAAAATACAAATTGTGATTCAAAAACATATACTGGTTCATCAATCAGAATGCTTGGCTACACAACTATTCAATCTAGCTTCGAAACTGACGGTAAATATACAGTCCCCCATAAAGTATTCGTTACTAAAGAACAGAGACAGAACATAATAGGTATTGATTTTTGTCATTTGTTTTTAAAGGCACTTCACTTCGATATCCCCGCAGTAGAATTAAAAACTGAGAGAAACCTAATTTGCTACGGCTCACTCAACAATGAGAAAGATTACCCATACATAACTGAGATGACTGCTTTAAACATAGCTCAACCAATCTTTCTACAACAGAAAAGTACACAATTGCACAAGCAAAAGCACCCCAGTCAAGCCTTATTTCCACCAGGAACATATTTCATGCCCCATATTAACGTTGCAAAAACTGACCTAGTCTTTGTGAACATATTTTGTCCACAACCTGAAGAATTTCTACCCATATTTATGGAGAATCAAAAGAATCACCCAATACAGATAAGTAGAGGAATAATAGGTTATGCTATGTGTGATATAACTGACAAACCTATACAAAGATACAATATCAAAAACTGTGCCGAATTTACAAGTACAATACTAAACGAAAGTGAGGACTATAACAGTTGCTTCATACTGAACACAGTAGTAAACAATTTACAAGAAGGACAGCAAATCCAAACTAATTCTTGCATTAGATATATAGATTTTCGTACCCAATCTATATTTGACTCTAATATGCCTATAGCGCACACGATATCCTCAGATGCAGAAATGAGAAAAGGTTTTGCTAACACAATCTCTAAAAGAATACCCTTATTAAAGGACTACTGTAAAAGTAGAAACTGTGATATAGGTGATATAATAACTTTCAGAGCAGATAATAACTTAGTATATAATCTCATCACTAAGGCTAATCACTATGAGAAGCCAACAATTGATACCATCAAAACAAAGCTACTTGCTATGAGAGATCATGCACTAGGACTAAATTTACGCTGTATAGCGATGCCAAAAATAGCTTGTGGTTTAGACGGAATGCATTGGAGAGAGATATCTTCTCTAATTGAACAAACATTTAAGAATTCAGGAATAGCTATCTATGTGTATACAAGCAAAGATGATATTAATAAACTACAAAAAGTAGAAACCAATACACTAGAACAGGAAGAGGTGCTCGAAATTATTGAGAGTGAGTTAATAGAAAAATGCAAGGAAGATGAGAGAGAACTAGCCACAGACTTCTCTACCGAAGCAAAAGAGTTATGTAGACCTAAAGTCAACGAACAGTTTCCTAAGTTTAGAGATAAACTACAAAGTAACCGAATCATAAATAAAGCAGTTAGTGATTTTGTAATTAAGCAAAACAGAAATACAGTTCAAGACATAGAGTATCTAGAAAGGTTCTTAGATAACTTTGATTTCACGCAAAGTGATTTGACTGATGATGAGTTGTTTGAGTTGATAGAAATAATACTTCAGGATAATAATGTCTATTCACATCATAAGTATGATATTGGCAGAACTAAACATAAGTTCCATTTACCCTTAAAGAAAGACGCAACCTTTAAAAAGCAACGACCAAGCAAAATACCCATTCATCTCAGAGATAAATTAGAAAGACTAATGGATGAATTAATTCAAGCAGGAATAATCAGAGAGCTCAATGAGAACGATGATATGAATAGTTGGTTTGTCAATCCCGTCATCATATTACCTAAGAAGGATTATGTAAAACTTGTCATTGATGCTAGATACCTAAACTCTATAACTGATACAAGTAATTCTAGCTGGCCACTCGAACCACTAAATGTTCTAATGACAAGAATAAATGGAACTATATTTACAAGTAGTGATTTATCATCGGCTTATAATCAAGTACCACTAACTGAAGATACACAGAAGGTTACAAGTTTTATTGTAGGAGGCAGACAGTACACCTATCAAGTAGGATTTTATGGTCTTAAACCATTACCCAGTTTCTTTAGCAAACTAATGCGTTATGCATTTGGACCCCTTATAAAACGTAAACAAGCCATAACATACATAGACGATACTTTATTACAAGCTAAAGATAAACAAGAAATGTTCACAATAGTAAAAGAGTATCATTCTTTGCTTCGAAAGGCAAACCTTAAAGCAGCCCCCGATAAAACAATGTTTTTCTTACGAAAAATGAGATTTCTAGGACATATTATATCTAAGAACGGACTATCGCCTATTGCTTCGCGCATAGATGATATTAGAAACCTAAAAACGCCAGAATCGAAAACAGAAGTTTTAAGAGTTTTAGGAATGATGGGTTTCTATCACACCTATATTTTGAACTTTCACATAGATGCAAAACCTCTATATGACTTAACTAAAGATACAACACTATTCAAGTGGTTACCAGAACACGAAAAGGTATTCACAGACCTTAAACAAAGATTCTGTCACGATATTTCTAACGCGTTTCCTTCTAATGACTATCCCTTTCATATACATGCTGATTCATCTAATTTAGGAACAGGCTGTGTTCTTATACAAGATTTTCCTGATAGAAAACGTATGATTTCAGCAAACTCGAGAGTATTTGATAAAGCTGAACAAAAGATGTCCCCTCAACATAGAGAACTATGCGGAGTAATATCTGCATTACAAACATATGAATTTTATGTGATTGGATACCCTTTTCCAATTTACCTATATTGTGACCACAGAACAATTCTATTTCTTTGGTCACGACGAGGACAAATATCAAATCGCTTCTTTAAGTATCAAGTTGTAATAACTAAGTTCCAAAACTTGCAAATTATATACACTGAAGGCAAAAACTTAGCGTTCCCTGACATTCTTAGCCGAAACGTTTCTTTAGCAGATGCTAAACTTTATCAACTAGAACACAAAGTGATACCTAAAGATATAAAGTTTCATATTAACGGAAAAGAAGTTAACTACTCTGTATTGCATCAAGACGATAAGGACGCATCAGCTAACGACTGTTATCCAATTATTGCTCAAGTCAAAGGCGAAAGAAGGAAACTTATTAATATAAATAATGAAGGTGACTTTAGCGTAGATGACGCACCAGACTACATAAATGAACACTGTAATGCTATACACAGTTTCTCTGATTGTTTTCGCTACGGCACACAAATAAATCAAATAAAAAAATTAGCTTCAGAACAAACTAGCGAGTATGATAATCACTACTATTCCGAAATGGAAGAAACAGCTGAAATAAGTGATGACCGAGAAGGTTATGATGACCAAGATTGGTTAGACTTAGTAGAAGGTAAGATTGAAAACTCACTTATTGAACAATTAGAGTCTGCTAAAGCCGACTATATCAGACGGACAAAATTTAAGAAACTTATTGAACCAGAAGCTTTTCAAAACATCTCAGAAAAGGATGTCCACACAGATTCATTAGATTTAATAGCTAAAGTTACAGATTTCGCAAAAAACGCTAATCTTGACACTGATAATATTCTCGAAGAACAAGTATACGACTCCGTGATAAATAAAGTTAGAGATTGGCTAAAAGTAGGCAACGCTCCAGAAAAGGACTACATTATTAAACAATCTAAAGCACTACAAACCTATACAAATAATTTCAACTTGTTGTTTTTAGAAAGTCAATATGATTTACTCTGTTATTCCGAACCTTGTGAGGACGGCTCTTTTGACGTTAGGATATGTGCACCACTTTCGCTATTTGTAAAGATATTCGAAGTCGCACATACGCATGAACTTAGTGGTCATAGAGCAGAAAGCACAACTTACAATAGAGTTAAGCGATATTTCTATTGGCCCGGTATGTTTAAATGGATTGAAATGTTAATGTTAGATTGCTTAAGTTGCCAAACTAATAAGTCAGCACGCAAAAACTTGAACGAAGCACCCTTAGAACCATGGGGACAATTAGAAGCCATACCTCTACAAACACTTCATATTGATCATAAAGGTCCACTACGCCCACTTAGTAAAGGAAATAGATTTTGTCTTGTAATAGTAGACGCTTTCTCTAGATTTATACAAGTATACCCTAGCAAGAATGCTGAAGCTCTCGAAACAGTAAATCAACTAGAGAAATTTATAACTACATTTGGTATACCGCAACAAATTGTACATGATAACGGCAATGCTTTTATTAGTAATGATTTCGTTCACTACACAAACGAAATGGGAATTACACTATGCCCCCGAACTGCATATTCACCGCGGACTAACGGCAAAGTAGAAGTACAAAATAAACATTTGACTAATTACCTAAGACATTTTATTAGTAAAAGTGGATCTCATTGGTCCGAGTACACTATTAAATTTGCATTTTCACACAACACTGCAGTAAACTACAGTACGGGATATACCCCTTATGAAATACTATTCGGAACGAAACCACAGATACCCTTATCACTAAAGTTAGGACTACTACGAAATAATCAAAAGAAATGCACATCAGAATATTGTAATAATCTACCGCCACACTCACATAGTGAAGAAACTTGTAATAACAAAAAGATAGAGAAATTGTTACAAAACAGATTATCTAACGAAATGTTAAAACGAGAGAATACATTTAAAACTATATACTCGAATACCTACACTAAATGTAGACAAACTACGAATAAAGCGCACAAGTATAGAAATAGATTTAAACTCGGAAAGCCTATACCTGAAGGTAGAAAAGTACTACTAGAAAATCACTCTAAAGGACTACTAAAGTCTAAAAAGCTACAAGAGCTACGCTCAGGCCCTTACACTGTGCAACGAATGGTAACAAATACTACATATGAAATACAACATGATAAAACAAATGAGAAGAAAACCGTGCATAGAAATCATATAGTGCCTTATTACCCGAAAGAAGAAAAAATACAAGAGTTAGTTGAGAACTATATAGTCCCAGACGATACGGATGATTATTATACTCAATATAATAAGCATAATACATCCAAATCTAATGCTTATAGAGGCGCACAACATATTGCTATTTCACAGTGGCCCTTAGTAGAAGCACAATATACTGTTAATCCTAGTACTACACTACAGCCAACATTTAACGTTGAGGCTACTCCAACAAAAGATTCAGGCTTAGAATCGCTACAAACACGAGTAGATAACACTACACACATTCAAGGCACAAGCTCTTCTAATTTTCTACCCCCACGCATTTCAACCCCCTACCCTATGCAAAATATGTATTCACCTAATAGCCCACAGCACGAAAATTTTTCTACACCACCTGATAATACTAGTAAATTTAAAGCTACACGCAAATTATTCCCCCAAGCAACGCATAATAGCCCCACATCATCACCTTTTAATCCTACACCTACAGCATCACCTAATATATCTAATTTACCAGACGCAAATGAAGTATTAAGCAGACCTCAGCGTAATAGAAAAGCACCTACATTCTTTGGTGAACCTATTCCTTCTGACTTGATACAGAAACTCAAAAAGAAATAGAGACAAAAAATCTCTTTTAAATAATACTTTTTATATTAAAAAGTGCAACCGCGCACAAAAAAAACAATAAAAATAATAAAGTTAAAATATACAAAAATAATTAAAGGCGCAAACCAATAGTAAATGCGCAGAAGTTAACAAAAATATTTTATTGAGCGATATTTTGTTTCTCTCCCCTTTTCAATTGCTTAGATGCTGCATGATTACACCTCTCACGGTTCTGGCAACTAAGCTCTCCGTCTCAAAGACCAGACACTCCTTGTAATTGAGCTGTATCATTTTCAAATACAGCTCCTGTAGAGTGGGCCCTGTCTTTGGATCCCACCACGCATCCCTCAAAGTCCATAATTGGTTTTCCCATTTCTCGTGCTTGTCGCACCACTTTGTCATGTCTTCTTCCCCCCTCTTAGCATATAGTTTTTCACAAAACTAAAATAACAAATTTTTATTACTAAAAGAAAACTACTCAGTCATGATCTCCGGACCCCACTTTTACAGTTAAATTCTTGCAACCCCGATAAAGACATAAATTAACTGCTAGTTAATTTGAGTAAAATCAACACTCACTTTTTTTCCGAAGAAGAACTCGATGACTTCTATAGTGTGCTTAGAGACACACTGAGTACACCTCATTTCCCATGGACTGTAGCTCCCACGTGCCCTCAGTACTCCCCACACCTCGTCGTCAGATAACACGAGAAACATATATTTATAACTTTGAGAAAAGAAATAAATAAATTCCACTGGCCCTAAACCAGAAGTATCTTCATAAATAAAATGAAGATACTGAGAGCGTCGAATTCGCTCTAGAGCTCCCGAAACAGGTTCCAACACCACTCCGCTCGAACTACATTTCCATCTGGCATTATTCAGATCGTCGCTGTTTTCAGCATTATCTATAAGATAATTCTTAGTTTCCCAATTCATAATTCTTGAGAACGAAGGAGTACAAAAAGAATATATAAACGGAAATTGAAGAAGAAATGCAAAGTTTAAAATAAATTAAAAATTGAAAGTGAAATTAATGGTCAAGAACAAAATAAAAGTCAAAGAATGAAATAAAGAAAGAAAATTAAGAAGAAACAAATTAAAGAAGGAACTAAGATTAAGAAAAAGAAAGAATAAAAGTTTAAGGATTAAAGAAAGAAAGTTAGAAATGAAAAATCAGAAGGTTAAAGAAATCAGAGAAAGTTTAAAGATTTGAGTGAGAGACCAACTGTATAGTATGAACGTTTAAGGCAAAAAGCAAATAGCCCACTCAACACAAATCTTACATAAAGTAGGCAATTAATCACCATTGCAAGCTGTTACACACACATAACTTCTATACATGTTCAATACTCATATACTTTCAATATCTACGCATACCTCTTATTGCAAACTAACGCTGAAAACACATGTTACCCAAAACAAAACTAAGTAGAAATTATTCCCCCATGAGCAATTACCTTATCTAAGTTGAATACCTTAAGTACAGAAATTTGTCCCTTGCAAACTTTTTAAACACACTAAATCGCATTTAATCAGGAATGCACAATTAGGCATTTTACATAGTCAACAAAGAGAGCTTAACTTACTCTCTTAAGGACCCAAGCAATGTTAAAGTAAACGTTAAAGCACTTACGAGTAAATAAGGAACCGCACTTATAAGTTGAACAAATGAGAATTATGTCAGCTCATACTCCCCAATCACAGAGCAAGCTGGCATAATAGATTTGCAAAATCACCAGATCTACTTTGCTCTAGCACTTGCACTGACTGAATAATAGCTCTCTCAGGTTGATAGTAAGGTTATGGCTAATTTAACAAAAATTCGTATTAAAACCTTTGATTTTCCAAACTATTTTTCTGACTGTTTCTGGAAAAAATTTCCGAATGCCCTAAAAATTTGCCAAATGATTGCTAATTCATATAGCTCCAAAATGGCGGTAACGAAATTTTCAAATTCTTAAGACAAGTTCACAAAACACGAACTAAAATTAATTTATAAAATATCAAATTACGAATTTTGACTTTTCAAAGTATTTCTCTGACTGTTTCTGGAATAACTGTTCAAATGTACTGCGATTTTTCAAATTGACTGCTCAAATATACAAATTTGACGTGGCGGTAACAGAATCTCTGTATTCACTATAAAAATTGAGAAAAAGGCGAAAGCTAAAAGGCACAGACAGACAAAAAAAATGTAAGTCAAATTAACAATCTGCAGAGAGAACTTCTCAACACGTAACATATTGAACTTAAACATGAATGTTCACACTATGGCCTTGATAGTGGCAATTCTCATTTTGCTTTAGAAGTACACTTTTGAAGACATAAAATTCGATCATAGCGAACGTATGAAACACTGAAAACCCTGGTCATTGAATTTTGATGCATTATCGTAATGTTCTTGTCGTATGACCAGTATATCAATATAATACATGATACTAGGCAAGGCTATCGATCAGCCAATTAGGTTTGAGAACACAGATTTTGGCAACTTAGCCCTGACAGCCACTATTTAAGAGCCTTACCAAAATTCAAAATCACTTTTCTCAGTTACCTTCTGAAATCAATTACTTCTTTCGCTCTTAAATTCAGTTCTAACACACACTCTCTCTCTCTCTCTCTCTCTCTCTCTCTCCTTCTCTCTGTCCCAAATTATATCTTTCACATTTTGCCCCTTTCAACTGATAAACTTAGAAAAACTTAGAAATTTTCAAGCATCTCAATTTGTGACCTGCAAGTACTTGTCACATCTCCACGACACATATATCAGGTATCTCAGTTCAATATTAATTCTTAATTCAATTCTCAGTCAGCTACTATAGAAGGAGTACATAACCCTTCAGATCGAACAAAGTACAAGACTGACAATTTAGAAAGTTTCTAAATTCTAACAAACACTACCATACACTTTCATCACCAGTAAACACATTGCATAACCTAATTTATGACTGAAGTCCCATTCGACCAAAACGGTTTTCTTATTTCTCTTTCTATCAACCCTGATACACTTGTGAAAGTTTCTATTAAGGCAAACCAAAAGTTGAAATTCAATAGTGAACTTAACACCTTAACTAGTTGTCAAATTTCTAACGAAGTAAGAACTGTAGTATTCTTTGCTACTAACTCTAACGAAGACCCTATTGCTGTCTTCTGGGGACAGTATAACCCTCAACAACTTAACAGTTTATTAATTCAAATTCATTCTTCAAGCCTAGTTGACTTAGACATTTTAAATGTCCCTTGTTTGGTTTTAGAAACACCAACTGATCAATGAATATTCCACTAAACGATTATTGGGTTATAGCTTCAAGAACAACTTTCTCAACTTCTTACAGTCCTTATAACATCCCACATAAAATTCTGAAATATAATAACAAGTCAGTAAAAATTGATCGATCATATATTTCATATAAAGAAAACATCGTTATTTTCTTCGTTAAAGACCAGTTGTAAACTTAGAAATAATTGTTTGTTGAACCCTTAACAAACCAGAACATATTGAACGCTTTCATTTCCAATTGAACAACAGAGACGAAATAGACCTTGATATCATCGAAGCTCCCTTTACTGTAGACCCTTAATCTATGTTACCACCTTCCCTTGAAACACAAGTTCTTACTGCCCATGCATTCGACCCGATATCGTATATTAGAATATTCCTCCTACAGAAAATATTGAAATTCGGAAATAAAACTGTAACACTTGACAAGTGTTTTGTTTCTAATCAACAGAGAACAGTTGCATTCTTCGTAACATCAGAAAATAACGCAAAATTTGTCATAATTTGGGTACCCTATAATCCCGCTCACGTTCACGAGCTAAAATATCAGATTACTTTCACGGATAATATTAACTTGAATTTGTTAGACTCACCTTATACTGTCTTCGTTTATTAAATGGAAGACGGAGAAATCAAGAAATCACCAGCAATAGACGAAGTAATAAACGTAAGTTACAAAATGCTTATTTTTATATTACTTTGCTTAACTCTGTTCCTACCTGTAACAAATGATATTGAATCTGAAATTGATCAGCATATTGCAAAATTAAAACTCCTAGTTGAATATAACGATTCTCATCCACTTTTCATAGAATGTGTCGTAAATAGAAATAATTGTTTACCTGAAGAAATTCCGTACCTTAAATTACTAGAGCCTCCTGAAAAGCTATTAATTTGGTCAAAACGCAACGTCCATATGCCACTATCACTGATTAAAGACCAGTTCTTTAAAGAAAAATTTACTGATAAGAAAGCGTTTCTTTCAAAAGTAGAATATTTTTTAACCTACATCGGAAACCAAATTCGTTCTGCTCAGTTTCTTAAGATTATTGCTATAATACCTCTCGCACTTCTCTGTGTTATAACTGCTTGCTCTGCAAAATATTTGATCTTTATTATATTTCTTGCATTATTAATCTTAACGTCTTTCACTGACGCCAGACCAATTGAAAAAATGAGTATCTATGAAAACACAGCTCCTAACCTTCACGTTAACCACTTTGATTGCTCAAAAATGATCTCAAACCAGATGTATTCTCTCAACAAAGTAGCACCCTGCGAAATTTGTCCTGATAAAATTAGCACTAATCAAGCACGAGTCACTCTCTACCAAAGAAATTATAAAGTTAAGCTAGAAGCAACTATGTGTAAAGCAACCCAACAGCAATTACATTGGTTTTGCGATTCTTTTGATTCTAGCGGCATAGATGCCAGACATAATACTATTACTACTTCAGTTAAGCTTGATGCTCAGAAATGCAAACTTGCAAAGGAAAGAAAAAAGATAAAACTTTCCTTTTCTTCTAAATCAGTAGAATTCGATTTTGAAAAATCTTTATTCTCAAACTTTAACTCAGGCGATGTTGGAACTGGAAACAATGAATGTAACTCCCGAGGTTGGATTACACACTACACTTATGAAACATATATGCAAAATGTTAGCCTGAATGTAAACCTTAGAGATGGCACAGTTAATAACTGGCAAAATATACCTCTACCTTGTCCTTTATCAGCCGGCGGCTGCGATTCTACATCTACTGATCCATTTGCATACACTTGGGATGAACCCAATAATTGTCTTTTCACTATAATTCGCATATTTGACGCTCAAATGATTAAAGCTAATGACAAATACTACATAGTAAAGGATCCTAAATTTACTTCAGCTCAGTCAGATTTCGACTTACAAAGCTTTATGTTCCAAGTTTATAATAAACCACAGTCTTTATGTAGTCATCCACGAATAGTATATCCTACGCCATATGATTTTTTATACATTAGTCTTCGTGACGGATTTGATATGAACACTGGAGAACCCATTCACAAATTTAAACCCGATACTGGTGCTATAACTCTGAAAAATAAATTCTATTCCAGTGACAACAAAACAGTTGATACAACATATTCTCAAGTTCATGAGAATATTGATTTCGAAGCACATCTTGGAACAAAAATTGACTATTTGCACTTTAATAATCTTCGGCAACTTCAAACTTCTACTCTAGAGCTATTAAGAAATGACTGCGAATTAGAGCGCTCAACTATTCTTAACACTTTAATGATTTCTCATGAAAATCCGCGTTTAGCTGGATATACCTTAACAAGAAACAGATCTATGTTTCTCAAAACAAATGGCAATATTGCCTGGCTATATAATTGTCCTGAATTTCATTCACCCTTACAGATTCTTAATAAATGCTATAATCGAATACCAATTCTTTATGAAGATGAAATTCATTTCGTTGATCCGATTTCTAGACAAACTTTCACTGAAGCCGAAGAACAATTGTGCTCTGATAAACATTCAAACTTATTTCAACTAGATGTTGACGATGATAATTCATGGGTTGAGCTAACCCCACAAATCACAAAAGTAAGAGGACCTGCACTCTTCAAACCACACATAGTTATTCAACAAATTGCGAATGTTATTATTGCAAGTATTTATGCTTCTATTTACACATATAAAGAAATGATGTCATTCTGGAATTCAATAACTTTCAACTCCAATATGAAAGGAGTTCTCAAACACTTTACTAAGTCATTAATAGATAGCAGAGAATCATTTTCAAATATTTCAGGCACGAATTATTATAACTCTAGAACTATTTATCTAGATTCATTCATTTCACCGGACTTCTTTAATAATCAATTTGTTGAAACCTTTGGTAAAATACAATATATAATTGAGCGATGCGGAATATTCTTTGCCGCTTTCTTATTCATTAAGCTACTCATCGACATAGTCTAATGCTTAATTCGAGCAATGCAAATCAACAAAATTACAGATGCATCTATTCATTTTGGTAAGGCACTCTTTGCTGCCACATTTGACTTAATGTCAGTTCCAATTTTGACTTCTATCTATCAAGCAACTAATTCTGATAATAATAACACTGATGAAAATAAAGAACGGACAATGCAAGTTCCAAAAACCGAGAATATTAATATTAGAGAACGAGTTATTCAAACTCCACCTTATGCAGAGAATATAGGCTTACAAGCTTTAAGATTTGAGAATAGAAGTGGTTACCCAAACCTACATGATGAGAATAATAAAGACGAAAATAGAAACGATCACAACGTTCCTACGTCTCCAGTATAGGATTAATTCCTCTATTACCTTAATATCATCAAACTATATGATGATAATACAGACTGACTTCAAAATTACTACTGATTTACTTTGAAAGAGAATTAAAAAAAATAGAAAAAGAGAATACTAGCAAAATAACTTCAAAAAATATACTCTTAGAATAGAATAAGAGTAGAGAATACTTGATATTTCAGGAACTTTCTTCAATCCCTAACGAACTGATACCAGTCTTTCAGAAGGAACCTTCAAGTGGTTGGCCCGAATACAATACACAATCAACTTCTAAACCTCAATCTGGAATTAAACAACTTGACAGACTAGTACAACCCACAACTCACGTTACCCCATCTACAACTTTTCTCTCAACTATCAAGATTTCAGCAGTACAAACTCAAGCAACTAGTGCAAATTCATCAACGACGGTTACATCATCCAAGAAGAGAACTAAAACTGCAGATACAATTGCAAAGAAACAACCACGTAAACAATTCATTAGAGAGACATTCAACCCAGCGGCACCGCTAGAAGTAAATATACCCAAGACAAACAGTAGGGTACCCAACGTCTTAGCAAACACTACATCTACTCAATCGTCACGACCAAACTTTCTTAATCTTCATCATTACACAACTACCCCCCTGCAAGACCGCCTACAAAAACAACATCAAGCTGAGATACAAGCTAAAACCCCCGGTTTTAATGGACACCCGAACTACGATACAAATTTAATCTACCAGTTGCAACCCAACATCAATAGATTCAATCTCATTGGTTATTTGTCAAACAAAAATTCTTATCTACTAACTAATCAGAACCTACAAGGACAAACAATACAAGTCCCGTTTGATAATATTACAGCAAACCTCACTCCTCAGCTTGATACCTTTACTTATCAGGTACAGCAAAACTTTCTGACAGAAAGACAACGCTCTCAACAGCTCGAACAACGGATTACTGAGCTCCAACTGGAGATCGCAAATCTGAAGCATCAACTCCACATCCTCCACTCATCACGTTGAGCACTCACGGAATGGAATAGATAAATTTGTGGTTGTTGATGTTCAGTACTTCCTTCATTACTTCTTCTTCTTTCTCCCGCGGTGAGGAAAATTATTCGTTAGTTTAAACGCCTAATTATTAGTCATTTTAATTACCTTACTCTCTTTGATTCCATTACTTACATCAAGTAAAGTAATCCGCATTGGAACCATCTTAAATGATTACACTTAGCGCAATTTATGGTGAACAATGAGTCCATTCCTATCTTTCGATTGCAGATTTGATTTGTTCTCGCTTCTCTAATAAAATCTATTCTTTATTTTTACCGATTTATCTTGCTTATTACATCATCCGATTGTTCCATCGATTTCCATAATTTATTTAATGTCTTACAACCTTTCAGTAGACGTTAAGTATTTCAAAACATATTGCGATCTCGCTGAATTTATTCAATCGCAAGTTATTAAAACTTCGAAAACATTCTTAGTTGGAAATAAATTCTATACACCATTGTCAGTTCATTGGACATTTGAGTTACAAGAGATTATCTTATTCTTACAAGATAACAATTCTAATGAAATTGTAGTTTATTTTCATCAAATTCCTGAGTACGATTTATTTGAAATTCTAAAACTTATTCATACAGAAGAAATTCTTAACATCAATAATCTAAACTTTCGACCTCTCACTTATTACAATTAATATGTTAATCTTCAAGACTTCGGTGATCACGGATATAGAAATGTTACAACCTTTCGTTAACAGGTATGCATTCATCGCCATCCGCCATTTATAGTTTAAGTACTATTTGGATCTTCCTGTCAATTTCTTTCAAAAAATAAATGGTCTTCCATTCTCCCCATTGACACAAAAATTGAATGACTATATTATTCACAATGAACACATATTTTGAAGGAGGTGTTGATATCGAATGGTTTAAAGACTATTGTCAATTCTCTGATCATGTTGAATCCGCATGGGTTAACTTTTCTAAACAGATTATTTTTAACGATAAAGTTTTCAGAATCTCCGAATTATATTATTCTGAATTTCAATGCAAAGTTATTTTATTTCTTGAAGACTTTGAACAAAAAGAAATTGTTATTTATTTTGAACTGATGACAAAAAGCAAGATTAATTATGTCTTAAAGCTAATTCATAATGATCAACTAAGTCTAAATATTAATTCCTTAAACTAAAGCTACAAAGCTTACTTCAATTGATTTATTCTTCAACAAGACCCAAATAAAGATGAATTACGAAACGGAATTCTTTATTTGGGGAGTTATTTCAACAACACTAGCCCTTATGGTGTTGTGCGCAGTCATTTTAATTTCCCTATTCTTTTACCTCGCTTGTCATTATAGACCATTAACTTAACCAGTATATTCTTCAACTTATATTATTCTATTATTCAACGTCAGATGTACTAGCAGCACAATTTTATAGAAAAACTTCAAAAGGTCTATTATAACGACCAGCCAAAAAAATTGGATCTATTATTTTGTACAGCCCTGTATCTTAGGACATCGTCAACCCTTCTTCAAGAGAGAACTCAGAAACAAGAAGCTACGATGAACATTAGAACTTTAACCAAGTAATCTACCTCACAAACTTTAAATGCTTAATTATTATAAAATTAAGCTAAATAATTTATTCGATTATGTAAAATTTGATGTTTTGATTTAATACCTATGGACCGGGATGGGATGTACTGAAGTGTGCTACACTCAGTAACACTATTTGATAATCTTAGTGCTATTTTGAGAATTTACGTTATAGTGCGTGAAGCACAAACTTGATTTGGACAAAGTCCATTTTAACGCGTGAACAAATTACTAAGTAGTTTTAAATAAGCTACTATTATAAGATTACTAACTAGAACTGAGAATACTATGACGTGATATTATCACGCCACACAGATAAGACCAAGTTAACCTTGGTAACTCTGTCGACACTGTTATCTCTATCCAATAGGATACTAGATAACCACGTGTCTGCAAGTATAAAAGGAGCTTGCACGCTCAACCACCAACACTTTTTGGTCCCCGATAACTTCTGATTTAAAATCATACTCCCGTATTGCTCCCTTGCTCAATCTCAGCTTACTTGAGATAGTTTTCTAACTTAGAATATTTTGTGACTTGTTCTTAACTAAGAACTCTCTAAGTCATAAAATATTAACTTAGCACAAATTTGGAAATCAGGTAAGTTTAACTTAACTTCTCTAAGTTATAATTTAACATCTCTTAAACTCTATCTAAGTTACAAGTTAACTTAGAATAATTCAACCTGTACTATTTAGTACCATCTCAGTCTTAACAACTTTAATTATTCTATCCCTTCATGCTCGGTTCATAATTGATGCTGTTTAACATAACTTATTAATTCATATTTGCATTTGACTTTCTTTAATACTTAACTATATACCAAGAGTAGAACTAGGGGTTGAACTCTCAAGTTATACATGTGGTCCCGCGATTAACCCCGTGGTTTAAGTATCTAATGTACGGACCAGCAGTATAAAAGTAATGAAAATGGAACATGCACCTCTATCTTGCAAAAAATGTGAACAAAAAATTAAAATTGAGTTAACACACTGATATGTAATTTTCCTTTAATAGATTAAAACTCAGTCGTAAAAAGTATTGTGAAAGTCTGTATAGAAAGTGTAACATCCAACAGATGGTGGAGGGGGGGGGGTGTTAGTTCTTAGAAAGCTGTACAATACAACTTGAGTACGCGCATGTTGAGAATTATGGGAATTATTATTTTGTAGTTCACTGCATCAGTTTATTGGATAATTACTACCTGGAAATCTTTGTAACTTTCGAGTGTCATGACTAGAGTTGTTTCCAGTTGAGCCGGGGTCACTGTCTCATTGACCAAAACTTCCCCAGTGTCCGTTTGAACAACAGTAATTCTGGCCTCGTCGATCAGGGAAGGCTGGGCCCATGAGATTACTAGAGTCTCTTCATTCGTCTCGTCCTAATAAATTAGACGACAAAATTACAATCGGGATTTAGTATTGATGGCACAAATCTTATTAACTGGTTAGATGGATTTTCGCCCAAAAAATTGAAGGGATTTATTGCTTTGCTATAAAACTTTAGAGCGAAGTTGCTCAAACGCAGATTGAAGTACCAGATATAACAACTAATCAAATTGAGTGATAACTCAAACAAACAAAAAGTTCAAGCTGCTTTACAAGTAAAATACCAACGATGATATGCATACATAAGACTTGGAAAACCTTTTTGTTTACTTTTTCGAATCACTTTTTTCCGAGTCTATAGAATATGAAAATTTTGAGAAAAAATTAATGGTATAATGTAAAACTGAATTGAATGTCTGCTAATTAAAGTACATTCGCTTGAAAAGTTTTCATACGAGGAAAGAACTCGGCAGATTTTTTGACGAATTGATCAATATCTATACCAATTATTTTTTGTCATGTTCTGAAACATTGGGAGAATAATTTACGTTTTTAAAACAAAAAACTTTTTTAAAACCGGCAGTAAAAAAATTGCATAAAAGACTAGAAAGACTAATATAATCGCAAGATATTCCTTCTATAGCAATGAAATACTCTTTACAGAGTGACTAAGTTAAAACATCGTTACATTGTCGGGGTTTCCAATTTTGTACATGTAGATGTCAGCGTCCAATCCAGGCACCAAGTCGCTATTATCCGACCCACAAGCCGCAGACCCAATCATCACTGGCCCCGACATGAGATACCCGAAACTGGGCAACCCTGCGAAGTCACCCCCTACTGGTTGGAATGCGACCCAGAAGAAGTCCCCTATTTGCATAGGGACATCGCGAGAGGGAGTGACATCGTCAAATTCCAGCGTGACAGCGGATGAAAAGTCGCCATGTCGCCAGTATGCGACCTTGGCTGTCTTGTAGTCCATATTTGCATAACTCAAAGTAGTCTGAACAAGAACGACACAGACAACTAAGTGGTCATTGCAAATCGTTGCTAAGTGTGTGATGGCTTACTTTGCACTTAATCCTCATTAAATACCATTAATATGGGTGATAATATATTAATAGATGTTCCCATCGGAAGTTTCATGAACGGAAATTGATGGTTTCTGATTCCGTCAAATCAATTAAAACATAACTCTTTTTGAAAGCAATCAAGCAACCACACTATGCTTTGAGAAATTAAAAGTTATGCAACTTTTTTTTAATTAAATGGATTTTTTTCTATCTACAAAGCATTATCAATGCAAAAAAGCATTATTTCGTTCACACGTGTAAATGAAAACGAAAATTTCGTTCAGAGAAAAAGAAAATTTCCAAATTTGAGATTTAAAACTTTGTACGCAAAATGCTAGAAAACTTAGTATTTAATTAAATAATTTATTGATGATCAAGTTTTGTGAATATTTAAGCGTAAGGATTGTGAACAAAATCGGGAACATTTATTTGTGTTTGTGCTACTCCATCGTAGACAGCAGAGTGGGTTACATAATCAACATAAGCAACCTGTGAGTTTGAGGTGTATATGATGTCAGGAACGTGTTCCTTGGGCAGAAGAACAGTGTCCCATGCTACCATCACTGAGTTCCTATCTGTCCCTGCACTCAATGCATGAACCTGCAGGGTGTACTTCTCACCTGTGCTCAGTGGGGTGTACTCCTGTCAATAGCAATCATATAAGGTTTAATCTTATATGCAATCTTATATGGTTCAAAAAGTAATCTATAATTGAACTTGCAATGAAAGCTCTAAAGCCAAGCATGTGATTTGAACGGATAGTGTTTGGCATTATCATTACAATTATCAATCGGTGCCAAATGTTTGAGTATGGCACTTTTGTGGCTGGTTTCCACTTTTGTATCTTTCTGGAGCACGCCGGTAGAGCCAAACGGACGCGGAGCAGAATGCTATAAAATGAGAATCAAAACCGAATATTTCCTGCGCTCTCATTGGTTAATCTTGAACGCAATACTTTTAAAGCAGCTTTTGTGATTTTTTTAAAAGTAGCATAACAAAGGTCTATCCGTGGTCACAGCCACTTTTTTGGTTTTCAGTTTTGTGGGTTCAAAAACTGACTTCATTTGAGCTTCAATTACAGTCCCAACGCGACATCAAAAAAATGTTAATTTTCAATTAGGATCCACAAAGGTAAATTTTGATGAAAAGCTGTATTGCCAATATAAATCTGATTTATACCTTTTTGGTTGAATTATAGAGTTTTTGCATAGACAAGATTTTAGATGTATTAGAGAAGTAAACGCTTCTGTCTACTTATCAATCTTATTGATTTTGTTCTAAAATTAAATCAATAAATAAGTTTACTCCACTGAAGTAGGCACCACCTTCAACTAAACAAAGTTTTGGGACGGCTTTAACATTGTAAACATAACTGACTAACGTCGGGCAAATTGCTCTCAAACGACCGGTGAGCGGTTGGCGCTGTCAGTAGCCAGCTACGGTTCAGTAAATCCAGCTTTAGTTTAATTGAAGGGGCGTGAGGTGAGCACGGGGGGTTTGCACTGGAGGACAACGGTAGGGGATTGATGGGGCAACGGCAGGGGCGCTGACTACATGAGGCCAAGTTCTTAAGGGCTGAAGGAGGCGAAGGGGTGGGGAATTGGGGGAGGTTGGACTGAAGGGGGGATGATTTGGTAGAGGGGTAAATTGAGAGGATGGAGGGGTTCAAACTCTGAGAACCACCCTTTGCACAATAAGTATACGTCTCCAAAACAGTCTCTGTGAATAACATTTTTGGAGATTGGTGAGCTGAAAGGCACTAAGAAAACATAATGCCCTCTAGGCGATTCATGTTTATCCCGTTTTTGAGGACGAAAAGTCAAATGGGCCTGACGATAATTCGGCCAAGAAAGAAATTTCAGACAAAAGTCCACCGGATTAGTATAATTACAACAGACCTCATTTGAGATGAAATAATAATTTCTATTTATATCATAGAGACGGTTTTTATGAAATACAGAATTTGAGTATCTTGGATGGAAGTCTACTTTTTTCTCAATTCCACATGTCTACTTAGATTAGCTCTATTGAAGTTTTCAGAGTAGCTTCACATTTCGTCTCTTTTTTCTCCCAGAAGGAGCGGCGCCGGTTAATACACTGAGAAATCAAGAGTCTCCGCTATCCTCCAAGTTAGTTTTGCTAATTTAAACTAATTGGGATTGGTTGATAGTTATTTTTTATAGTCACCCGAAAAGTTATTGCTAGATAATTGAAATTATAATTGAGGAAGTATGTTGTCCTACAAAGATCTGATGTGATGTTACCAAATCCGATATGACCGTATGCTGTTTCCTTATAACAGTATCCAAGTTAATTGTGAATAATTTAACTAATCAACACTAAGTTCTCTTTGTGTCAACCTTTTTTTATCGAATGGGAAAGAAATGCTTTCGAGAAATGTTTTTGAAGGTCATTCATAATTTTGATATCGTTAGTCCCTAATTTGGAATCTAGGACGTTCTTTAGGTGCGTTAAAAATTGAAGGTAGATCTACAAACCAACTTTCATCAGGCTCATTTTTCACCTATTCAACTTTCTCATCAGTATAATTAACTTCGCCATTATCATCGGTTTTTATTTTTGAATTTTGATTTTGCTTTGATTTTGTTAACAACTCTAGGTCAGTATTAATTTGGTTCTTCTTCCAGAATTTTTTTCCCGCACCTAAAGCCCATCTCTTTGGATCAAACTCTTCTCCCAATTAGTAAGAAGCTACGCAGATGTACAAAATGTAATTATAGGAAGCAGCACCATCACCAATTTTGCGATACGACCGCTCCAACCGATATGCTTTTTATAATCTTTAAAGGTCCGTTGTTCTTCCGTTTGGGTTTCATTTCCCAGACCTCTGTGTTCATCAGTTGACGAAGAGTTCACGGGTCCCTTTTTTCTTTGTTATCAAACTATCATTTTCCTAAGAGCCAAACAGCCACAAGAATGAATGCAAGGATCCTCAATGTGAAAGCAGAGAAGCCAACATCTTCGTCATTGTGTACTCTGGGATTCTTCAGGTGGCTTTCGACATCCGTCTTCCTTTTTTCCTAGATGCTTTCTGGGTGAAGACTGGTTCTATCATTCAATAAGTTCCACCGTCGGACTTCTTTTGGTTCCAACGGTGAGGAATCAATAGGAAAAGGGTTAATGGCAAACGCACTTTTGGTTTTGAAAAACCATGCTCAGCTGTCTTCTAATCAGGAGAAATTTTTCTGTAGCCAAAATTATGAAAATAGAATTACTAGGATGGAAGTCTATCCTATTCACAGTCCCACAAGTCTACTTAGATTAGCTCCTTGTATTGATTTTACTACAGGTGGGATCAATACCTTCACAAAACTGTTGCTCTTAAAAGGAATAAAGGGGTATACCTAGCCCTCCGTTCAATCATTTTTTAGGAGCTGTCGATGCGTTATAACCCTTTAATTAATACAGTTATTCTCTAATCGTAAGAGGTTTGTCAATAAATACAACTATACGATTGAGAACTATACCTGGTCATCACCTCAAAAAATTAAACACTGGTTCAAACAAAAATATTTAAAACAAGGTTGAAGCTGGCGTGAGGAACTCGTCGGTGTTCACTCCACAAACGGAACAGACCAGTTTTAATCTACTTGAATAGATCGATTAGCCATTTTCAATCAGGTTTTTAGGGTTACTGCAGGCCCAGGAGTGTCTAGTTAGTTTCACCGGTCAAAAGTACATTGATTAACTTTGCTTGCCGGTTTTGAACTAGTAGGCAACCCTACCGCTGAAATGCTGGTGGGATTGCTCATGTGGCTTCTGACATCAGTCTTCGTTTTTTGTCCTAGATGCTTCCCGGGTGGAGAATGCTTCCTTCATTCAAAGAGTTTCACCCTCGGACTTCTTTTTAGTTTTAACAGTGAGGAATCAATGGGAAAAGGGTTAATGGCAAACGCATTTTTAATTTTGAAAAAACAAGTAAAGCTGTCCTCTAATTAGGAAAAAAATCCCCTGTAGCCCGCAATATAAAATTAAAATAACTAGGATTGACGTCTATCCTATTTACAGTTCCACAAATCTAGATATATTTTTGATTGGATGACTAAAAAAATGACAATCAATCAACCAATAAAAAAGGTTAATTAAGGGAAAGGGGTTTTAACCGTCTGAGCTCCTTTCAGGAGACAAAGAAGGCAACTTTTGAAGCTACTCTGAAGGTAGGGTTACCTACTAATTGAAAACTGGCGAGCTTGTTTAATCATTGTAGCATGGACCGGTAAACCAACTAGACACTTCTGGGTCTGCAGTAATCCTAAATACCTGATTAGAAATGGCTAGTTTTTGCGTCGATTGTTGAAAATGGCCAACAATCGACGCAACAACTAATCTAAGAAATTTGACACTCTCAATTTTCGCTATGTATGTATATATATATATATATATATATATATATATATATATATATATATATACTTCTAATCTATGATTTGTTGAGATAGTTAATTTCGAGGAATTTCAACAGGAATTTCAGCTTAACAGGAACTTTAACAGGAATTTCAGCTTAACTTTAAATACTGTTATTTCAGCTTAATTAACTTTCGCACATAAAGAAAGATGAAAACAACACTCAGCGTGGATGTAACAGATTGACACAACAATTAACACTTAAGTTGCTTCGGGAGTCCAAAAAAGTCTTAAGTTTTGCTTAGCACAAATTTCACGTGTCTTTTAATTGAACGAGGGTTTAAAGCTTGGTTCAACGTAAGTGTTCAACAGGGTTATTAATTTGAGGAAAACTAATTTTTCCAACGATAATATTAGGAAAATCGTGTTTTATTCTTATCTTTGTGATATGAATAGTTTGTCCTAAACATATTGTTCAAAAATTGTTTTCTACACAATGATAACATTAATAATACTTTTGCTTTCAATCATTGATATTCAATTACAAAATACATCGGAAAGACTGCAGGGGGAAAATATTAGGCCATTGACCCATTGTCAAGTGTCCCAGATGAAATAATCTTTTTGTAGTTGGTAAAATTGTACATCAAAACAACCTGAAAATATTCAACAATAGAAAACAACACAACATACGTCTGTAGAAGTGTTGAAGAATGGAGTAGTGCCTCTGGGGTCGTTGAATGGGTCATAGTCAATGACAGTGACATTTTCCCCACTGGTGCTGTTTTTGATCACAAAGGTGATGTGGGTGAAGATGCCCACTTGGATGAACGAATGTACCCAGGTTGTAGCTGTGCTCACATCAGTCTAGAAAAGGTTCTATAGTTATCATTGTTACTGCGTTTACAAATAAAATGACCGTACAAGAAGTAGAGCGATTGCATCAATTAATAAGAAACGGATATTTTTGATCAGTTCTTTAAGGAAAAAAATGACAACCATATTATTTTTTTCTCGCTGACATGATAAGTTTTCAGCGTTAATGTATGAAATGACGGTTCTTTATCTGCATGTTTTGGTAAATAACACTCTAACCGTTTTCATGTGAACCTTTTTTTTATATATAGAGGAACGAACAGTCTAATAGGTAACATTAACCAATAACCAGAAGATTTGTACAATTTTGATTATTTTAATATATATTCCTGATTATTCTGAAAGCATGTAATTTTCAACCTTTCGGTTATACTATTAATTTACATGTTTGGAAAGAAAAAACTTAGCAAAACTAATCGTCTGCCTAAAAGTCAATTAACTTTTTTTAAATTTGTTTTAAAGTTTAAATTGTTTAAATTGTTTTTTAAAAAAACGTTAAACTGTTTTAAAATTTATCTCGACTTAATTTGTAGTAGGAAAGTGTTCCACCTCATTGTCATCTCCGTACTTGATGACCCAGTTGAGACTGTAAATTCCCCCTGTGTCCACAGCGCTCAAGTCACACACGTCGTCTGGAATGGACAGAGGGAGGGCTGGCAGGGTGCTCTGGTTGAACCGGAGTGTCTGGACCTCAGGTGGGGTGTACTCATCCCACTCACTGTACGCTTTCACTTCGAACATGTAGATGTCTCCTGGGGTCAACTGGTTCCATGTTGAGATACGTGTAAGACTATATAAAAGGATCCAGGATTAAATTTAAGGGAATCTAGAAACTAAAAATCTGGGACCAGAAACTTAATTCTAGCATAAAACCCAGATTCAAAGGACAATCATGTGAAAAAATAGACAAAGACAAAGTTGAGTTTGGGGGCATCTTCCTTTCCCTAATTACAAGCTCGATACTAAAAGTAAATTTGACCCATAAAGTCTTTTTATATGTTGACCCACGGTCTCTTCATACGCAATAAAGGTCGACTAGCAGTCTTCTCATAATTCGAGCTCTCAACCAGGTAGGTGTCCCCAATAATTCAAAATTTCACTATTTTGCTTCATCATTACGCCTCAAATGTACATTTACTCGAGTACTTTTATTTATTTTTGTCACTTATTTGCAAGATAGCTGTTATTAGGCCAATTAAACAAATAAGAAAAATCTTAAGTAATAGTTAGATAACTGCTTCTCCATGTGCAAATTGATTAGTGTACAGACACAGTTGAGACGAGGCGAAGCCGAGCTGAAACGAAGTCCGACACGAATCAATTAGGCATCAAAAGTAGTTCTATCTATTTGTTTTAGTCGGCCTATCCAAATAGCCGAAACCAAGTGATTTGGGGTGATAACTTCTGACCTAAACAGTTGAAGAATACTCCTATGCTAAACCAAAAAATTTTCAAACAGAAAAGTTCAACACAGTCCTCAAGACAAGGTAATCTCAAGAGTTCTTTTTTAATTAAAGGGTGAGCAACCTGTAATAAATGTCAAATATAGTGACAAGACGAATATTATCAAACCAACAAAAATGTTTGAATTCTGCTTTTCGATAATATCAAGGGAATCTTATTTTTCCCAAAAATAGCAAGCTCTGGAGAAACAAAACTTAAATGACTGATTACAAATAGGTCAGATCTAGATTAAATACAATATTAAAGACCACCTGAGACTGAAAATGCAATTAATTGCGTTTGTCTTTAGAAGAAAATTTACAACGTCAAATTTCACTATATGAAATGCACTGTTTCCGGCTGGCTAAATTGATTGGGTTGTCACAATAATACTGATTGAGTTTGCGCATTTTGTTTTGAATCAACTTTAAAAGCATGAGAGAATTGGTAAAGTTTTGTGTTTAATCCTCATTGAGGTGCAGATCTATTGATTTCCCAGCCCGAATAAATTTGCAGCAAAAACTCAAGAAAGCCAACTTAAACAGCCAGCGCAAAATGACAATATTAGTCCACAAAATCTCAAAGTTGATATATTTAACAGTTTACTCTTATCTAAAGTAACCAAGTTTCGAAGTAAAAATTTACCATCTTTTATAACTCTTTTTTTAGAGTGCTCCTCTTAGAAGACAGGAAAGTCATTAAAGTACCATTAGTGGTGTGTTCCTAAGTACTGTTTTGTTAGGGAACTGATCCACCTTGTGTATAGTTTTTCTGATTTATAGATATCTACACAGAAAACTTGCTCAGTACTAATTACTCAGACCCGGTTGCGGAAAGAAACCCCCACGGAAATAAACCTCCACGGAAATAAACCTCCACGGAAAAAAAACCCCACGGAAATAAACCCCCACGGAAATAAACCCCCACTTTACTATTAAAGAGCTGCGCATTTAGCACGTTTGGCCATGGCTCGCGGGTCATGACCATGCCTCAGCGGCCTGTGGGACTTGATATGAAACTATCACAACCGAACAAATTATCACGACAGAAATTCAATTTTAAAATGGTGGTTTATTTCCGTGGGGTTTTATTTCCGTGGGGGTTTATTTCCGTGGGGTTTATTTCCGTGGGGGTTATTTTCCGTGGGGGTTTATTTCCTAGACCCACTCAGACCAATTACGGATTGGTGCCTACCCATTTGAAGGCTCTCAAAAAAATCGGTTCTGAGTTGAATCGTAACTAATCCAAAACAATTCAGGAAATCATATTTTAAGCTCTTTGAACAGTTTACTTGAAACTTAATAGCAAATAATCAATCGTTCTATTAATTAAAATAGGTAGTACCTCCGGTTTAATGATGTTATATCCCTAAATTAAACCATATTTTCACCACATTGTAAGAAAAACAACCTAACCCAACAGAGTTTGTTAGCAAATTTCCATAAGCTTTAAGCGATGGCTCCAAAAAAACATTAAAAATTGATTTTCTGATCACCTGAAACCGGCAGGAGAGAGCTTTTTCTGTTCCTTTGTTTAATTGAAAAAGTTGATGGCGTTTTTTTCAAGAACTGCTCAATGCAACTTCCGGGACTTTGGTCGCAGCGGGTTTCAGCGCTGTACCATTTACTTTCAATTTTAACCAGTACTGAACCAGGCAAATAGAAGTATAAAACCTTTTGTCAGTCTGCCCAGACTACATTAAGAACCATCCCCCTCTGTCACTTTTCTTTGCAGCCTCATTTACATTTTTGCTCAACACTGCACAGAATGTTTTACATTTCTTTCATCATCAGACTAAACCCCTTTTTTGCATAATTTGCAATCACCCCAAAAGCATGTGCCATATTAATTGATTGAGTCGACATATAATCTTCCCTGAAATTTGCGTTTATTTGATGTTATAAATGCTATACATTTGATGTTGTAAATGCTACATTTGATGTTATCAATTAAATAAATTAATTTTCAATCCCAAATGCATGTGCCATTGATTAAACGAAATTGGAAATATAACCTTCTGTTTATTATTTACCGCATGTATTATGCATTTATTTTATGTTATGAATTAATTATTATAAGCAGACTTGTCTTTGTTTTGAGGTACTTGAGGTACTAAATCCCACCATTAATTGTAACCGCTGTATTCAGCCTACGCATACAACCTCTTTTGCACGTGTATGCCTTGCTCTTTTGCACTCTTTAGCCTTCGTGTCTGATTCATCCTTCGCATACAAACCTGCTTGTATAACTCATCTTTCGCATGCAAACCGCCGTTTATAACCCATCCTGCGCATGCAAACCTCCGTTTATAACTCATCCTGCGCATGGAAACCTGCGTATATAACTCATCCTGTGCATGCAGACCTCCATTTATAACTCATCCTGCGCATGCAAACTCCAGTTAAATATCCATCCTAGGCATAAAATTGGCAGATAAAGGCTATTAATTTTGCTATGATATGTGTAAAATTTGGCATGATCATTACTCTTGTAAAACAAAAATAAATAATGAAAAGATGCTGATTCATTGCTAAAATGAACAGCAAAAAAACTCCGGGTTATTCAAGAATGTTAGTTTGTTTTGCAAAAAAAATCACAGGTTTCTCGGTTTCTTGCATACTGCTGTTCAAAAACTAAAATTAAATCAATATTAAATTTTAAAAAAAACCTTCTATACAACGTTCAACAACGGTCTTTCCATTGATGAGACCACCCTCTTCTCTTACTCAAAAATGGTTGGCCTAGAGACCTTTCAAAAATCTTCCCAAGGACATCGTGAAAACAGCGCTTTTCACTCAAAATCTGATAACTGGTATTTCGTTTAAAATTTAAGCTGTTTTTCTTCAATTTAAATGTAAAAGTGAAAATTTCGCACCAGAAGTCTGAGTTAAAACACAAATACCACCACAAGCATATTTTTTTTCAGCTTCTCATCATTGTGTCTCCGTTGGGACTTGCATGGCTATTAACAGCAGTAGTAATTGCATGGCTATTAACAGCAGTAGAACATTTTCGTATTAACTACTATAAAACCGATCAATGATTATCATATCATAAAAACAGGATTGATTCGTGCTTGAATGTTCAACATAAAAAAGACATAAACGGTCAAAATTCACTGTTCATCCGAACTCTTTCATGCTCTTTTCTCCAAAATTTTTAGAATTTACAATTATAACTTATTTTGAGCTCGTTTATTTCAAGTGATATTGTAGTTTGTTCTGTTTTTGGAAAAATTTGAGCAAAAAAATATTAGTGACCATGTTTTGTTTGCATCGTTTCAACAAAAAAAAATGTTTTCTTAATCCGTTTTACTCAATGTTCAAGTTGTTCACCAGTGCACCATTGCCACGCATTTGTTACCTAATGCATCAACTCTTCATGGATCTTAATTAAATTGAATTTTGTCTTAATAAGGTCAGCTGACCTGATGTCATCAAACTTTTATGCGCAATTAACAAAATTTTTTGTCCCAGTTTCTTTGGCAATTTTCACGCTGTAAAAAATTGGCCGACAAAGGTTGTAAAAATCATTTCATTTAGAAGAAGATGCGAGAGACTTCATTGATTTTAATGCTTTCAAACTCAAATATAGTGGGATATGAGATCTTAATATATAAAAGGGGCGAATAGCAGGCGTATTCTGCAGGACAATAATAAATCAAGTTTCAGAAAAGAGTTTGGAATCAAGATTAATTCCAGGATATTGGCACTTTTGAACAAGTCTCTTAAATATATTTCATGTATAAAATATCCATCGCCGGTTTGTTCTTGCTCAAAAAATAAAATTGTTTTGTCTTATTAAAATTTAATCTTAATTAATTTTTTTACAAGTAACTATATGTTTTCGCGAAAACCATTTAAATTCCTCCGAAATACTGTGCTCAGAACAACACTGTCGTTAAATGTCAGTATGTTCCGCCAATTGGACCCTATCTCATTCATCTGACATACGGTATATGGTCCGACAATTATCAACCGACAGATGGTCGATCCTGACCGTTTTTGGCAGAAATGGCCGACACCGACCATCAAATTTGACTCAATAGTGGCCAAGGGCAGTCTGTTCTTTCCCGATATCGGTAAATCACTTTCTTCTTTGAACAAATAGAATTTATCTTGTAGTCAGCTGGATATGAATTTGAAGTCAAATGGTATTTGCATTGTAATTTTATTTTATACATTACTTCAAATTAAGATCAAATTTTCCTAATGCTAATCGGAAGGAGAAAGTGTTCAACCAAATAAAAAAATCCGATTTAATTAATATACTCTTTCAAACAATACAGTATAAATTGTTAAATTTGTTAAATTGCTGTTTTAAGGTTTCCTTAAGATTAATTCGCTTTTTTCCGTATTATAGGAGGAATTTTATTCAACATCTGAGTGATTTTTTGAGGGAGAGCACGGTCTCTTACTTATATAATGAAAAGTTATTCTGTTCTCCAATTTTTGTTTCTTTAAGATTCCCCCCTCCCCCGGAAAAGCTATCAGTACTGATTAAGTTTCTTAAAATATTCACATCATAATTAAGAAACTCATAATAGATCTTTCAAATTTTTTCAAGTAGCTTTTACTTTGATTCGGTTTATCTGACAATTTATCCGCTTTATAGCAGAATTATTTAGATTTTGGAAACATTGTAATCATAATTTTAAGTAAGAGGGTACTAAGAATCAAAACAAGATTGATCTCGCGCTTCAAGTCATATTTTATGCCATGATAGATATATATTGCTCTGATCGGCATTTTTGAGACAATTTTATTGAATTGAAATTGAAAACATAAAACAGAATCAATCATAATTCCCAAAGATTTCTATTCTCACTAGTTAACCTCTGTTACGCTTAGGTTAACAAATCAAGCTATTTCAGTTACTGAGAAAATTTGGAATCTGTCTGTAGAACGCATAAGAATAAACTCAATAGAACTTGTTACAACCAGATATTGTCGATTAGATAAATTAGGTCAAGTATGACAAGTTAATTGAGTGTCTGAAGTAAGCGTTCTTTCGTAAAGGGTTATTATTTTGAAGACGCCAGGGAGGTGATTTGAGTGATATATCTTAAACAAACAAATTAATGAACAAAAGCATATTGAGCTGTCGAAATAATTTGATTAATTAGCAAAGTTGTATTTGTGCATCAGGCCAAAGTCGAAGTGAGTGATTTAAGTACACTAGAGAGCGAATATTTGAAGTGAACTAGATTCTTTGAACAGAATTGGAAAATCAAAATGAAAGTAACTAAGTGTGAAATAAATCTGATTGATCACGTTCTGGGTGCATTAAGTAAGCAAATCTGCTATTTTGAAGTGACAAAGAGAAGGGGGTAGCAGAACTTGGTGCCCTGCAAATGTGGGAGTTATATTAAGCGGACGCTTATGAAATTTTAATGTCGGGTACACCCAATGGTCCTCTCAGGCTGATATACGTTATGGGCCAATGCCCCCAACCCCGAGCTATTAACACCGGAAGTAGGGTGATTTGAAGGTTTTCGGTATTTTAAGTGGAAATATGAACTTTTAAGTAAGAAAAAACTGTATTAACCAGTCGAAACTAAGTTTAAGTGTGAATTAATGTACTGAGTGATCTTGGGACGAGTCTATGAAGCATAATAATGATTTTTAATATGAAAATGCACTTTTAGCGGAAAAGTAGTTAACACTTAAATTGAAATAGCAATTTCTCAAAAAGTTGAAGTCGGATTGACCTGAAAATTGGGGGATAGACTAATTTGGGTACGAGCAATCTGGTTTTGAGGTCGGATTTGACCTCAGACCAACCCGCGCGGAACTAGCGCACGCCAGTGCTGCAGGACGTAAAATTTAAATTGCTCGTGGAGTATTGGTAGTAGCCTTATGATTTTTGGAGGGTTAGTGTAACTTTTCAAGTGCTTTCTAATGGTGCTATTTTTAACTTCCTGGTGCGACCGGAAGTTGGTGTTTCGGGTAGACCCGAGTGCCGAAAACCGGAAATTGGCCTTTTTGAGCCGCCGAATGATTTTGAAATGGTAATAATATGATAACCTGAGACAATTAGTGACAAAAAATACCCACACCGGTCAATTTTGACGATCTCGGATTATTCGGGTTTCGGCACCCACGACTCCTTAGAAAATTTCAAATTGCAGACGACTCGCAACGGCTAATCGGTAGGTCACGAAACTTGGCAGTCATAATGGTGGCACCCTATATTTACTAGACATTTTTACCCGAAGACGTTTTGACCACTACTTCCCGAGATATTGAGTTCTGAAATTTGGTATCATCCGGGAGGTCGATGAAAAATGTGCGCGGTCATTGCTCGTGTTCTAGTGGGGGTTAGGCCATGAAATTTTGTTAGTAGGTGCAACTATGAGAGAACTTTCCGTGACAATAGTTAGTTTTCAACGTTATCCCTCATTTTGGTCGGGTGACCTTTGGATGACCCCCAGAGGTGAAATTTTAGGTTTTTAGGAAAATTGGTCTCATCGGCGCGTATAATTACAGGGAATTGCATGAAACGGTTTCAAAATTGGAAATTACAATTGGTCTTAGTTTAGGGTTGAGTTTAGCTATTTATTCAACACGTGATTTTTGACAGGGATTGATTGCAGCTAGTTAATTTTATAGCGGAAACAGAGGTATAAGAACTTTTCAGAGCAACGTTCAATGTTTACTAAGCAAACACTGATTGACATGTCAAGTGCAAATGTGAGATAAAGTGGAGTGGATTTGTTTACATAAGAGTCCAAAGGTCGTGTACATAAGATAAGGAGAAAGTTGAACAATGGTTGGTAGCAGTTGAAAGACAGAGCATAATTTGCTAATGGTTTGTTTGCATAGCAAACAAAGCCCTCCTACAGAATCTGAGAGATTTCAAGTGTAAGTTGCAATGTTTACTTAGAGATTAAAAATTGTTTGCTTAAGATAAGAGCGTATTGGTTGAGTATAAATTGAAGTGACACAGAAATTTAGAGAGAGAGAGAGAGAGAGAGAGAGAGCAGAAGCAGACTTTGGAGATTTTGGGAGAACTTCAGAAGTTTGGTTTCGAACAAGCGAGAGAAAGTAGTTGGTTTAGTGGGACTAAACTTTAAAAGAATTGTAATTGCAAGACCAGTTGGGATACTGTGAGCGGTGTTTGATTTAGTTCATTTGGGAAGTGAACCACGGATATCGTTATTATTATTTTAATTACTATTATAAATTGTCTTTGATTTTGTCCTTTCCATTGATGTGCAAGTAATTGTCTTACATTTGTTATCCATATAACTAGAATTGATATTACGAGCCCCATTGTGAATTGACTTATTTCAAGGCAATCTAATTTGCAACAGCATACAAGAGTGGAAGAGGGGAAATAGCAGAGTGACAAATTAACGCTTGCTTCACCAATTCCAAACCTTTGGTTATTTTATTTGATCGATCTTCTGGGCGACAGAGTCCCCTCACTGTTGAGCCTAGCAGAAATTCAGTAGACGACACTGTCTTTATCTAGGTTCGGAGACCATGAGCGGAAGCAGTTGGAAGCATTAAAAGATATTAAACATCCGCCACGTTGTCTGTAAGTATAGTCGCAAAAGAGATATGGAATGTGGGGTGGGTGGACTTACGATGTGAAGTCGTATGACTTGTTAGTCTCCTGAGAGAGTGGGATGAATACAGGTGTCACTGTGATATTCAGTTCCTGTCCCCGCCCAGAGGGAATCGTAGTCTCCAACACGAGGCTGAAGTTCTGCACCTCTAAAAGTCAGACACAAATCCCAATTAGTACCAACTAGGGTGCATATAGCGGAAAAATTAAATAATTAATGTAAATATTTAATTATTTACAATAATTAAATAAATGAATGTCCTAAAAACCTCCATTTAATATTTCATACGGAACCATTTAACCTCTGAAGACTTAACGCTTCCGCAATGAAAAACCAGTACGAACCGGTCCACCTACTTTTAATTAATATTCCCTTATTTTTGGAATTTTGCGTTTCGCGACAAAGGAAAAAGGCATATAGTATGATTGTATTATGTAACATTAGTATAATCGTTCCTGGATCGCCCTATCCCACACTGGGCCCTTTTTGTACATGTATTGAGATACGTTTTGTAGAGCACTGGATGGTAAGGATTTGAATTTGAAAATCTAATGCAATAACGCGTGTAAAATCATTGTTTATGATTATGAAAAATTTGATCGTCACACATATCAGTGATCAATTAAAATATTATTCTTCATCAAGGTATTATCGTATAACGGTGAAAGTTTTCTTGTACATAAGCAAATGATCGCAAAAGAAATTGAAGATCAAATTGAAATAAAAGAAACTGTCAACAAACCCCCAAAAACTGAATTTGTTTGGATAGTTCATTACAAGTTTATATGCATACAAAATGACTAGTCATTATTCCAGAATGATTATCGAAAAATGTTAGATGGTAAATACAAAAAGCTAACCGAAAACGGGTGGCATACCGAAAAACAAAAAAAAACCGTAATATTTTTACACAAATAATCAATAGAGACTGCAGTTTTCGAATGATGAATGGCTCGCCACTGAAATATTCAGTAGGCTATGAAAAGGTCTAAATTTATAATAAGGTCTAATTTCACTTTGAAGCATAAACTGTTCAAATCAAATAGATGCAACTCTTTTTTATAATTTTTTTGATCAATTGTTTTAAGTTATCTCTACCAAGCGTCTTGTTTTGTCGACACCAAGGTGATGAACACCCACCGACCCTTTGCTTGGAACCACTGCTCGTGTTATATCTCTTTTTGGCTAAGCTCCCCCAGCCAAAAAAGAAAGTTATCTGATAGTTATCGGACAGAATCTGGGGAACAACAAGAACATCCCTCTTTTTCGCAATAGTGGGAGTGGAAAATTGGTGAAACCACTATAAATTTTTAAGAAATTTTTAAGACGACGGTTTAGTCAACTGTGTATGCCTGATGAAGTTAATTTATCGAAAACATATATTAACTAATTATTGAAGTAGAATAATAAACCTAATTGATTTTTCGACATCACCAGGAGAATTAAGATAGTAATCCAAAATTATTTAGATTTTAGTTAAATACATTTTTGTAGCATTCAGATCAAGTTAAAAGAACTAATTCTGCACTTCCCAGTAACTTGAACGAAAAAAGATTTTCATGTTTTGCTTCTAGTGATCAAAATCTTTCACAATACATATTGAAATTTATATTAAAAGAACTTAAACTTTTCTTCAACCAAGCTCGTAACACACATAAAAAATTTAAAAAAAATGGTTTTCCAGTAGTGCCAACTGTCATGAGTGTAGATACTGTCTTGAATTTTGTTTTCCAAGTCTTGATTAAAAAATATTAAATGAGTCGGGCTCTATGTGAGTCAATATAGTATAAGGTAGTTGCTTTCAGTCTTACTATTTCGAGAAAAAAAGTACTCAAAATTAATAGAACTTAACGCAAAACCAAAGAATCAAATCTAACTGTTTTTGTTTCGCTCTGAGTATTGGTAGATTAAATTTTGTCCCACATCGGAGAAGCTCTGGCCGTTGTTACAAGCGGATTTAAAATGTAAAATATGAAATCTTTTTAGAGTTCCGATTTGTTACTGAGTAAATAGCAAAATGAACAATCTATCCAGCGAGAAAGTTTATGACGTCATATTTCTTAACCATTACGTATATGTCTTAACCATATAAGCCTTATATCCGTTCTTTTATACGTAGAAAGCTCAGAAAAAGTTCGTTTAACATAATTTTCGTTGAGCCTACTAATATACTAAATCGATTGCGCTCCTTTTAGGCTTAATATTTTTATGTTTCGAAAACGTATCGGTGACCAATCTGAGCTCAGACAAAATACCTGCCAGCAAATATAGCTAGATTTGCCGGGCCATTTAGATGTGCTTTTGCCTTGATACGTGGTTGAATACAGTTATTCGCTGTCTGCTTATAGAATTGAAAAAGTTACGAAAGACTGCTTTTTGTCAGCTTTATTCTGGTGCCGCCTCTCAATGGTGCCCAATTGTTATGATAATGTTATTAAAGAGTCCCTTGATTTCAAGGATGAGAGAGTGTCACACTGCAAACTGAAAAAAATTGCCATTATACAGGATAAAGTCGCACTGTTGTCACTCCCATTCAGCCATTAAAATATATGCTGTAAATGAATGCTCCGGAAAATAGCACGTGGTTTATCGACGTGTACAGCAAACATAACAGAAACACTTGAGGAATCCCCAACAATTGCCCAATTTCTTCGAATTTGCCCTGCTTTATTATTCCAAGAAAGCACAGATCTCCAAAAGTCACTGACGTCAATCCCAACTTGAAAGTGTCGTCGAGTTCTGGATTAAAAAACAACCAAGTGAGAGATCTCCAGGTGGGTTTCCGATCAGATCAACAGCTCTGACAAGTTTGTATTGGCTAGCCAGAAGACTACACTCATTCAACTGGTCACGCGCGCAGCCACGTGCACGGTCTACCGAGTGGGATCTACTGACAGGGTACAACTGTCGTGCGGAATCTACCACGAGGTACACCTCAGCAGACCAGAAGTGGCGAAGAAAGAAGCAACAACATCCGTTTTCAACTCATGCAAAAAAACTGTAAGACTCATCCGAACAATTACTGTTTTCTTGACGAACTTTTTTTTTATTATACAGCCGGCAAATCTAGTGACCTCTCCTATATTTTTGGTTTCATTTCCAATAATCTGATTTTTTTTAATAACCCGATAACCCACCCCATACACCTTTTTGTTGAAAATCATCGAATTTGAAAATTTTTGGCCAAATTTTTGGAATTGACAATATCGGGCTAAATACTAGTAATTGGAACGATGAAGTCTTATACGAAATAAACTCAGCGAAGCAAAAAAAAGTTTGAAAAAAATGACCAAACTTGATAAAATTTTCAAAAAAACTAAATAAAGCATTGATAGATGGCGGATCGGACATTTGTATAAAAAAAGGGTAGAATTAAGAGTTTGGTCAAAATTTTCAAATTTTGAAAAAAAAGAATCAGATAACTGATTTTTTTTCAAATCAGCGCTGATTCTTGGTAACTCGTGAAAATTGTGCATTTAACACCAAGGTTCGGAGTTTGAGCAAAGTTCAAATCAATTATGTTGTAAAGAACTTTATATGGTTTCTATATTAGCTGCAAGTTCACTGCATCACGCCATAAAAACCGTGCCTCAAACGCTACAAGACCATTATAAAAAAGGAATTTGCGCATTACCGGGTCTGAGTTTTAATCCTAACGCTTTGAAAGTCCGAAAAACCGCGCAATTTCAATTGAGGCACTTCTTCCTTGATAAAAAGAGGCTAGTTATATGGCATGATGTGGTGAACAATTCATTGTCCCGTCATCGCAGTAACAACAATAAGCCTTTAACACCTTCGCAGCTTATTGAAGTGCTTGAAAAGTATCAGGAGCGCATAGAAGCTATAGTGTTTTGCTCCAGAGAGGGAACTCCTGATATTTACAATCAGCTCAAGCGTAGTACTATAGTTACCATCCATTTAGTGAAAGACGTTGTGTCTAGAGGTAAACAGAAAGATCTTAGTTTACTTAAAGAGTACAGAGCATTACACCAAAGGCCTGCGCTCGAGCTGAAAACACTCACTATAGTGTTAGCCCGTAAGAACAACCTCCGGTCCTTGATAACACGCTCCCGACCGAAAAAAACATTCAAAGCGCCGTCGTAAAACGCTTCGCACCCGTCATGCGCACGAGGAGGCGGAACTTACTCAAGCCTTTGATAACCTAAATGTCTCTTAGTCTTGCGTTGCTGTGGGGGTCTACCCGCTGACTGGCGGTGTGACTTCGCTTATTCACGAGTTACCGGCTAGTTTGTGGTTGATGCCTTCCAATAGCGCTTTACTAAACGTATTGCTCTCCCCATTCTTTGAGTTATTCACTACCGTCAGTTTGCCGCAGGTTATCTGGTTTCATTTTTCCGTTTCCGTCCTTTTTGTTTCCGTGTCACCTTGTTTCTTTCTATCCCCAGTTTATTCGTTGTATAATGTAGTATGTTGAGTTTTGCTGTAGTAAAATTTCTTTCTGCTAGAATGCTGGTTTGTTGTTTAGTCTCTTTCCTTGCTAGGGTGTGACTTAAGTTCATTCTAGAGTTACGGCTGGTTTGTTTCGTGACTTTCACCACACTTGTTTGCTAGCAATTTGTTGTAGCTTTATTAATTTTGGTAGTATGCACTTTTGTTGTCTGGGTTTGGTGGTTTGCTAGGGTGTGACTTAAGTTTGTTCTGGAGTTACGGCTAGTAAATTTCCTGACCTTTTCGACTTTTGATTATACTACTTCGTTGCCGTAAATTGTTTGATGTTCCGATGTTTTGATGCCGTAGATAAAGCCCCATAATGTTTTGTGCTAGTTTACCTGGCAGTAGCTCCTCTCCTTCTTTCTACGGTGTGACTTAAGTTTATTCTGGAGTTACGGCTAGTTTGTTTGGTTGAGTTTGTTGCTGTGGTCTGCTAGCATTGATCTTCAAGCCTTCTCGCTTGTGGTTTACCGTTCCCCTCCCGTTCTATCCCGGCTTCCCGTCTCGTCGCGCGCTACCCGCTCGACGTTCCCTTCTCCGTACCGTTTTCCCGTTTGGTCGCGCGCCATCCGCTCGACGTTTCCGCCCCGCCCGTGCCGTTTTCCCGTTTCGTCGCGCGCCATCCGCCCGACGTTTCCGCCCCGCCCGTGCCATTTTCCATTTTCGTCGCGCGTTTTTCGCCCAACGCTCCCGTTTGTCCGTCCGGTTTCACGTTGCGTCGTGCGTTCAGCGTTCAGCGTCTCATTCAGACCGTCCCGTCTCCCGTTCTGCCCCTTTTCGCACTTCCTGTGCACCGTTCTTTCTTTCTTTCGCCGGGTACTATTGTACTCGACAAACATCTTTGCTCTTTGGCGGTTTGCTAGGCAAACCGTCACACTAGGGTTCCGTATAACCCATTTGTGTTGAGTTGTTGCATGTGTGTGTACTTTATATTATTATAAAATTAAACTTGTGGTTCCTGTTTTTCTTAAGATCATGAAAACTTTGCAGGACAAATTTAACAAACTTTATAGTGCGAGGGCAATATTAGAGACTGAACTTAATAACATTTATGGTGAAATTAACAATGCTATGGATAAGCAAGACAGGAAAGTTAAGATCGAACGTCTGATTGTGAAGTGCAAAGATGCTTTTACTAGAGTAGTTGATGAGAAAGAAAAACTCTTTGATCTGGCACAAAGGACTGAAGATCCAGATGCTGCCTGTAAGAACCTTGAAAAATGGTTAGAGACTGTAACAAAGAAAACTGATGAGTTCATTGCTGCTGCTCGAGGGTATATCAATTCGGTCCATGACAAAGAGACAGCAGAGCTGTATACCTCTCACCATTCAAGATCAGGTTCACATATGACTTCCTCAAAAAGATCAAGTCACCGTCAACGAGACTTAGAACTATCAAGACTCAAAAGGGAGGAACTTGAGAAACAACATGAGGCAAAGCTTCGCATTGCTAGAAAGCGTCTTGAAATTGAAAAACAAACAAAATTGCGGGAATTGGAAATTGAGCAGCTTGAGGAGGATCATCGCAAGGAAGTAGCTGCTGCAGCCTTTGAGGAAATTGAGTTGATGACAAAATCATCAGCAAACGGGTCTGGTACAGGCAAAATAAGTGGGCTCTTTACGGAAAGAAGATCAGTCAAGAGCAAGAAACTTGTTCAAGAGTGGGTTAATTCGTCACCAGCCGGGAACATGGCAGCGGACCGAGTTTGCACTTTTCTGGTTCCATCGCGCAATTCAACCAAGCAATTGTCCTACGACCTCCTTCAACTCAATTTCCAAACTCACACTTTAATCACAATACACATGGTCAAGTTGAGGCCAACATCAACCTCCCTGTCCATGAGCCGCAAAAACCAAGTAGTAGAACCAATGTAACCAATGATGCACATAATGCAAACAACATCATGCAAGAGCAGCAACAGCCTCAATATACTCCTCCATCACCCCCAGTAAACTTTGGTATGCCAACTCAACTAAACGCCCCAATCACAGCCCGACAACTGTCTCAAGCAGCAATGTACTTCAATGGCTTACAATTAGATCATCAATTCCCGCGCAGGTCGAGCATGCCGGGACAGTTGAATTTAGTCAACCCTCCGCGTTCACCACCTTTAAATACACTCGTTAATGCTCCGCTAGCACTTAATCCGCAACAAGCACACATAAAAGTACCAGCCCCCCCATCCCCCGTTCTAAACCCCGCACCACCGCATTTCCCGTTAATCCCACCAGCGTTACGCTTTCCTCCTTCGCCACCACAAGCGCTCCCACTACAAGCCACTAACCCCGTGGCGAATAATGTCAATCTGTTACATCATCCTCCGCCCGCACCATTCATTTCCCCCGCAAACGTTTTTGTACCTCAATTAATTCATCCAGCACTCCCACAAAAGAGTTTTCAGCGCCAAAATTTTGTCCCTATAACCCACGCACCTCCTGCTCCTCCGCATCCAAATGTCTGGCGTTTTCCAGCAGCAGTCCCATCTAATGCAGTACCACTTGTACGTACATCTGCAAACTTATACACCGTACAACCGGCCCCGTTAATCAACCCTCGAATCACTACATCGCTCCACTCCTCTCATGTACAAGCAGCAGCAGCAGGCGCTCAAAATTACGTAACAACAGACGCCATGCAAGCGAATCCATTTAGTTCCTCCACAGGTACCGCCCCCACCTTTGTCACTCCGATCATTCCGCCAACATATGGAGCTACCGTTCCGAACCCGTTGTGTTGGGGTGGCCCGCCGCATCCTACACCTTCGGCTCCTTCTTTGGACTCTGCGGATTTGATAAAGCAGTTCGCGGACGCAATTACTAGTAAGAAGAGCGAAATACTGCCCGAGTAAATGTTGTCACAGTACAATGGTGATCCCCTGCACTGGCACGAATGGTTCGGAGAATTTAAAAGCGCAATAGACGCACAGTCTTTGACTGATGATGCCAAGTTAACATACTTAAAAACTCCTGTAACCGGAAAAGCTAAAACCGCCATCGCTGAGTTCGCATACTGTGGTGTAATGTATAAGGACGCACTTAGGACACTCGAACGTAAATTTGTCCAACCCCAGGCAGTAGTCAGCGCACACTTAGAAAAACTCAGCTCTTTTCCACCACTAAAGATGCACAATAGTGATAACATCATAAACTATTCTGCAACAATTTCAAGTCTTGTTGGGGTCTTTAAATCGCTTTCACATGACGCAGACCTTAAGAGCGCCTCGCTTCTCAACACGGCTGTGCATAAGTTGCCTTCCAATCCAAAAGAGTCTTGGTCACTCTTCAGAGTGAAGAAACATTGGGTTAAGCCCACACTCCTTGACTTCAACGATTGGTTGAAGGAGAAGGCGGAGTCACACAATTTAATGAAACAAATTTCATCGAAAGCAAGAACTGAGGACAACACCAACTCAGTTGCAAAGACCAAAGTAGCCTCAAGAATTTTTGCTGCTAATACGCAATCTAAGGGCACTCAGAGACCAGCCTCAACATCGGCAACGCCTCGAACCCCTCGCTGCATTGAGTGTAAAGGTAACCACTGCATCTGGGAGTGTAGGGTATTTAAAGAAAAGTCTCTCTCTCAGCGAGCAAAGGTAGTGGCGGAAGCAAAACTGTGTTTCTCATGTTTGAGAGAAAAGCATATGTTCAGGCAATGACCAAATCCTAGAAAATGCAGGAAGGACGGTTGCAACAGCTCCCATAATACACTTCTTTATGGAGCTGAGAGGGTTTATCCATCAAAATCCCCTTCAAACAACAATAGTAATTCTAATGCTGGCGCAAATCAAAGTAAACTTTCTAGTGTCCAATCATCGAGTAAGACCAGTACTTTGTCATATGTGAGTAATGTGAAAGGCCTCCTTCAGGTGACTGAATTACAGTTGAAGAGCTCTTCTGGTGAAGATACCACGCTTTTAGTTTTGTGCGATACCGCTTGCAGTAACTCTTGGGCGTCCAATGATCTCGCAAATAGACTTGGTTTGCACGGTACAGCATTGAAGCCAACAGTCAAGGGTATAAATAACGAGGAGATTGTAGACACTAAGTTAGTTGAACTAATTGTAACACCATGCGACATCCAAGCATTTGAACCATTTAAAGTAATCCCTTACGTAAAGGAAGATTTGAATGTAGGCGCCAATATCATCAACATTAAAGCACTTCAGGAAACATACCCGCACCTAGCAGTTCTACACATATTGCTATGGTAACATTGAGATGATACTTGGACAGGATGTGTATCATGCCATCCGCCCGTTAGAGTACTTCGCTGCCGACGAGAAGTGCTCGCCCTTCGCTGTTCGCTTACCCATAGGTTGGGTTCTAAGCGGCCCTCTACCGTCGTCTTCAGGTCTAGTCTCGACTTGTTTTAAAGCAAATATGGTGCAGGATTTTGAACTCGCTAGTCAGGTAAAATCTTAGTACAACATGGAGTCGTACGGCGCACTTAAGCAAGTAGACCCACGATCCTCCTCGGATGCACGTGCGCATGAAATTCTTGAAAACACCACCGTGCATAATGGAAAAAGGTACAATGTCGGAATGCTATGGGCTGAAGATAACATCGAACTGCCCAACAATTATTTCTCAGCGCTTGTTCAATTAAAATCTTTGGAAAAGCGGCTTACGAAAGACCAGACTTTTAGGGAAAAGTACTCGAATACCATCGAAGAGGACTTAGACAAAGGCTACGTAGTACGGGTCAAAGATGCTCAAAAGGTGGAAAGTCGCTCGAAACGAGAGTGGTATCTACCACATCATCCGGTTGTTAACCCGAACAAGCCGTGCTAGGTTCGTAGGGTACTAAACGGAGCAGCTAAATTCCATGGCGCATCTCTTAATAAGTCATTACTCACAGTACCTGACTTACTGCAAAACCTAATCTATGTACTCCTACGGTTTAGACAGCATCCATTTGCTGTATCCGGTGACATCGAGGGAATGTTCCTCCAAACTGGAGTGTTACCATGTGATCAACCATCATTGCGCTTTTTGTGGCGGGAGGACCCCACATCAAATGTTGTGGTACACCAGTATACACGCCACATCTTTGGGGCAAAAGATTCGCCCACCTGCGCCAACTACGCACTTCAACGCACGGCAAGTGATAATGCTAAGGAGTACCCAGAAGCTTCAAAAGCAGTCCTTGAGAACTTCTACATGGACGATTACTTAGACTCAGTGGAATCCCCGAGAGGGCCCTCATTAGGTGGAAGGAATTGGTATATCTTCTCCATCTAGGTTGGTTCAAGCTTACTAAGTTTTCAAGCAAGGTACCAGATCTGGCTGACCGAATTGATGGGTCTGCTCAATCCACTGAACCGAAGGTCATCGTTTCATCCAAGGAAGAATCAATGCACGTGCTTGGATTATGTGGGATCACAACAACGATACTCTGGTTGTGAGTAGGGGTACTAACAGCACCATCAAAAAAAGTTTAACACAGCGCTTGGTCTTAAGTCTAGTGTCGAAGGTCTACGACCCAATTGGTCTTGTCGCACCGTTTACCGTTGGTGCTCGGTTAATCTTGAAAGACATTTGGCGTGTCAATGGACAAAGTTGGGTTGACGAGTTACCTAAAGACACAGTTGACAGATTCCTTGCCTGGTGTATTGAACTGCCGCGGTTAACTGAGATCACTATACCGAGAAGTTACTTTTCAGGACCATTCCAACATCTTGAACTCCACATATTTGGTGATAGCTCGCAAGGCGTATTCAGTGTAGTAGGTTTTCTTAGGGCTCAAGTAACTTGCACCTCCGGGGAGATTAAAACAGAACTGGCGTTTGTCTTGGGCAACGCCCGTGTTGCACCTATGAAGGTAATGAGAGTTCCTACGTTGGAGTTACAAGCCGCTCTCCTCGCTGCCCGTTTAAAAAGGGAACTCTGTCGAGCATTAACGGTTACTGTGGACAAAGTCTTTATGTGGACAGATAGTACCATCTTTTTGCAGTGGATAAACTCAACAAACAAACACCCCATCTTCATTGCAAACCGTGTTAGTGAAATCCTGGAGAACACCAGCGTTGACCAATGGAACCACGTCGCCACTTGTGATAATCCGGCAGATGCTGTCACGCGTGGTATGTCCGCTGAAGTTTTGCAATCAAGTAGCTGGGTGAGGGGTCCTGACTTCTTGAGAACTAAGCAATTCCCTTTTGTACCAAATAGTGACGTCGTTGATAACATCAAGCTCGGCGTTGTAACTAAGGAACAAGATGATGACTCCATCTCGTCTCTAGCCGCATCCGTAACCAAGCCCCCTAAGGAGCAAAGCATTAATCTAATCGCGTTTGATAAGTTTAGTTCTTATCAAAAATTACCTCGTGTCACCGCATATGTGCTTCGTCTTTTACCATCTCATGAAAGTTACCGTACCGTAGACGGCAGCATAGCCGACCCTGTTGAGCTTGACGAAGCCGAGCGTCATCTCCAGTACTTGGTTCAGGGAGAGTCCTTTAATACTGAAAGAAAGGACCTTCTTGACAACAAATCCGTTACGAAGAGCAGCCGCATTGCTCAGTTTACTCCGTTTATTGGGCTTCATGGTCTCATCCGTTCTTCTGATCGACTTCAACAGCTAGGGGAAATTAACTTTGACACTAAGCATCCTATCGTGCTGGATTAGCGTCATACATTTGTTAATATGTTTCTGCGGCATACTCATTTGAAGAACCATCATCAGGGCATCGATTACTTAAGGTCAAAGGTACAGGAACGTTATGCCATCCTAAAACTACGTTCCACACTGCGTTCAATCAAATCAAACTCCGTCTTGTGTAGAAAGTTCCGCGCAGCAACCATTCAACCTATCATGGCAGACCTCCCAAAGGAGAGACTCGCATACCAGTCTCCTCCCTTTACCAACACCGCGGTTGATTACTTTGGCCCATTCTACGTCACAGTTCGTCGGACTACCGAGAAGAGATGGGGATTTCTCTTCACTTGTCTCACTACTCGTGCTGTCCATGTTGAAGTCGTCACGTCCATGGACACTAGTTCGTGTGTAATGGGAGGGAAGCGGTTCGTTTCCCGTCGGGGTTCTCCTGCTATGATTTGGTCGGATAATGGTACGAACTTGTTTGGAGCGGTGAAAAAACTACGTGAATGTATGGAAAAATGGAATACGCTTAACATTGCCACCGAACTTGCACATAATGGCATTAAGTGGAGGTTCAATCCACCCAGTGCGCTACACCAAAGTGGCATCTGGGAGAAGTTAGTTCGTAGTTTCAAAAGAGTACTGTACACTATCCTCGGTACGCGTCGCCTTACAGATGAGGTGTTGAACACTACTTTTTGTCTGGTCGAATACGCACTAAACTCACGTCCCTTAACGCCTGTAAGCGCCGACCCGTCCGACCTAGGCGCAATAACACCTAACCAATTTCTACTCGGTAACCAAGCAACCAGAATTCCGTCTATCGTTGGCGTCGACGAGTTCGATCATCGTAAGCCGTACGCCCGTGCACAGTCCTACGCCAATGCAATTTGGGCACGTTGGCTTAAGGAGTATGTACCTGCGCTGAACCGTAGATCCAAGTGGCAGACGCCTGCCGAGCAGCACCTCAAGGTCGGTGATTTAGTTTGGATCGTTGAAGAAAGCAACCCTAGGGGTTACTATCCAACTGCCCGGATTGAAGAACTTCGGTACGGCTCCGACAGCGTCGCCCGCTCCGCCATCTTACGCATGTCATCCGGATCGCTCGTCCGCCCACTTGTTAAGCTTGTACCGATCCTCCCAACATTTTTTCCCGGGCCGGAGGATGTTACTGAGTAAATAGCATGTAAATGAGTAAATGAACAATCTATCCAGCGAGAAAGTTTATGACGTCATATTTTTTAACCATTACGTATATTTCTTAACCATATAAGCCTTATATCCGTTCTTTTACACGTAGAAAGCTCAGAAAAAGTTCGTTTAACATAATTTTCGTTGAGCCTACTAATATACTAAATCGATTGCGCTCCTTTTAGGCTTAATATTTTTATGTTTCGAAAACGTATCGGTGACCAATCTGAGCTCAGACAAAATACCTGCCAGCAAATATAGCTAGATTTGCCGGGCCATTTAGATGTGCTTTTGCCTTGATACGTGGTTGAATACAGTTATTCGCTGTTTGCTTATAGAATTGAAAAAGTTACGAAAGACTGCTTTTTGTCAGCTTTACGATTTATGAAGCAATTGTAAATGAAATTTCTGCTGTTTGATCTTACAATTCTCATGACAGAACTAGCAAATTTCTTCATGGAAAATTAAGCTTTAATCCAAGTAAAATCAAAGCATGCTCGCTGTCTGTTATTTTGAATTATGAATCTCAGAGCAAAGCAAAGCGGCTCAAATTTTGATTCAAAAATATACACGGGCTAAAACCGTCTGAACAAATTTCTTTTCAAATTCTCTTTTTATATAACTGTCCCAATGTTGTTGATGTGAACATCAGTTGTCTGTTATGGAACAATCGGTCATTTTCTTCGGCTTTCTAAAGGAAAACATAGTTAGTGAACAAATGAACCACGCGACAAGATATCAAAAAATTAGAAAATTATTTTAAAAAGTCTTTTCTTAAAGTTTGAACAAAAAAATATAGTGGTCGGGATAATTCAACATATAATATAATCAGATTTAACATATATTATAATCTGGTCGAAATAATCTATAATCAGAGCACCAAAGTTTCTCACAAGCTTAATAAAATGCGCTTCTGTATATTAATTTTGGTGCAGGGCTCGAAAAAATATGACAAAAGTCTTTTAAGTATATTTCTTTTGACTGTCAAATGAAATAGTAACCCATTTCTTGATAATGGCTGCAAATGATCAGTCATGTTAGTATTTTTCTTGATAGCTATTTCCTAAATCGAGATCTACACCCACGAGTTTCGGTAATTAAGACAAATTAGAACTTTAATTTTAAAATATATGTCACCTGTGAAGTCGTATGTGATGTTGTCTGTATGCATGGACACATTTGCCCATGAGAAGTCACCCTCAATGTTAAAAGGACTAGTGGGGTGCATCTTGGCAGTGAAGAGTTTGCCTGGTATTATGTCTGCCAGTGTGAATGACTGCTGAACAGAGTGGATGTCTGCTGACCATGGAGACAGGGAGGACTCCTCTTCTATTATTTCCACGTGCTGAACAAATTAAGCAAATGGTTTCCTTCTGAAAGTAAAATACTACGATCCCGGGTCGAGGAAAAATGGAAAAATATATAAGATAAGCGGTGAAGAGTTGTTTTATTCACCGCAAATTTTGTACATAATTTTGCGATGAAATGCGGTGAGATTATGTAATTTCACCGCTATGTAGTAAGCGGTGAACTTACAAAAGTCACAGCATTTCACCGCCCTTGCAAGTGTTCAAACCTCTCACCTCCTGCATCTCATGCACTTCTTCTTCCACTGCACCATCTCTCACTAACGTCTAGTATTTTTGTATTGAATATAAATCAAATTCACTCTACTTTCTGTAAAACATGCGCGGTGAAATTTTGTAAGATTTACAATTTTTAGCGGTGAAATTACATATTTTAGCGTTGAAATGTGGTGATTTTTTGTAAATTCACCGCTTACTCTGGCGGTGAAATTACATAAATTCATCGCTTATGAAAGTGTCAAAAAGATGTAAGATTAAGGGGGTAATGTTAGGGGGGGGGGGTTAAATCTAACAATTCCTCCCTTACTCTTCATTAGTTTCACCGCATTCACTGCTGATCTCACACAATTTCAACACTTTTTTCTAAGCTGTGAATTTATGCGAGTTCACCACTAAGTTAAGCGGTGAATTTATGTAATTTCATTGCAATCACCGACCGCTTATCTCACATAATTTGGACGCTTTTTTTCTTAGCGCTGAATTTATGTAAATTCACCGCTAAAATCAGCGGGAAATTATGTAATTTCACTGCTACCAGGCGATAAAATTTTTCACCGCATTCACCGCCTAATTTATGTAATTTCACCGCATTCACCTCTGATCTTACAAAATTTTTCGCATTCACCGCTTATCTTAGAAAATTTTGCGTTGAATGGCGGTGACACCTCGACCCGGGATATCATAAATATATCTATTAAGAGCATGAGTAACTGTTTGTTATGAGCTTTTATGATAGCAAATCCAGGTTGAAGTTAGCTCTGTGCAGACATGCATATTTTATATATAAAATTTAATGCATTGTAAAATGAAAAATTTTGAAAAAAAACTGGCTGGATTGGTTCAGAGATCGTGTCGAGTGAATAAAAGTCTTGACGACTAAATTCTAGACAGTGTTTGGGATAGGGTCGCACATAACAAGGGTATGAATTGATTCTTCTCAGATGTGATTGCTCCGAAATGCTCTTTAATACTTATTTGAAGGTTCTATTGATTACGCAAATTCAGAACATTTAAAAATTTTTCTTTAAAGAGTCAAACTGCTTCAATTTGAGGTTAGGAAACAAACGGTGAACTCAAAACTACCTAAAACTCAAGCCTAGAGGGTAGGTAACCGATAAATTTTTTTACCACAGCTACATGGACTGATCACATTGAGGAAGTAAACCACTTTGCCACACATTAATTGTCTTGGAAAACGGTTTCTGAAGTTTTGAAAAACATTAAAAACTGTAGAAAAGTGTAAGGAATGAGAGCGAAAGGAGCTAAATTCTAGGAAAATAAAAGCGTTTTTGAACAGAATGAGCTGCAAGAAAAACATAAGAAATGAGTTTGAGACCTGAAAACACAGACTGGATGAGCTGAAAAAAATTAATCTGAAAATTTAAAATTCATTCAGACCGCAGTGTGTCCGTAAGTGAAGTCCAGCTCCATATGTATTGAGAAATCTGACCAATCAGCGACCAGGGTTCCCTCCACAATGAGAGGGGGAGGGGGTTTAAGGAAGGTGAATTTCGTGTACTCTGTCATAAGTCGAACGTCTTCATTCCCTTTGGAGTATGCTTTGATTGTGGCGTCAAATCTGTCCCCCGGCTCTAGATCCTCAAACTCAACCTCATTTTCGACGCTAAAACAGATGCTATTGGTCAAGTAGTAGTAGCTGAGCAGAGCTGGGGGGGGGGGGTAAAAGGACGTACCTATGTATAAAGGTTACCTATAGCCTATTTTCATCAATTTTCCAAAGACGTACCTAAAAAAGAGAGTGAGAACAATAGACCTGTCATCTTATCGTAATTACCCAGGGGTAATTATCTTAATTGCCCCAGGGAAATGCATCCGCTCTAATGCACTTCAGCTAATCTTATCTACTTAATATATCTGCGGAACTTTCACTTTTAGTCATTTTCACATTTTATTCATCCGCGCATAGTTATCACAACTATAACTTTCTTTCATTCATTTACATAAGGAGAATACTATTTTATCATTTTTCATTGCAATTCAGTCAATTTTTACTGAATTTACCCGATTTTGGGCTGATATACTTAAATTTTGACAATTTTACCATTTTTTGCCAAAAAATACCCAATTCTTGGCAAAAATACCCAATTCCTCCCAAAAAATACCCAATTCTTATCAAAAAATACCCAATTCTTCCCGAAAAATACCCAATTCGTGGCAAATAATACCCAATTCTTATCAAAAACTTCCCAAATCTTACCAAAAAAAAAACCAATTCGTGGCAAATTATACCCAATTCTTATCAAAATCTACCCAAATCTTATCAAAAATACCGAATTCGTGGCCAAAAATTAACAAGTTTGAGCTGAAAATTCCCAGTTTTATCACCACATTTCAAAAAATTACCCAAAATTCAAAGAAATTTACCCAAATTTATCTACTGTACTCCCATTATTAGCACAATTTTGTAATTTCGGAGCCTTACAAGTTTCAAAAGCTTTAATGTAATAAAGAAATCTCTCACGTGATCCCATTAATTTTGCTTGGAGGTAAATGACCTCTGCTTTGTAAAGTCCCTAATAATAAATTTACTGTGTCATCTGTTAATGTGCCTAAAATTCTCACGTGATTAGACAATTAGTCACTATATTATTGTCACAATTACTCATAACATTACGATTACATCATTGTAATTCACAATTACGTCATAGTGTCGTAATAATTACGTCATAATAACGTCACAATTACGTCATTCTGTCGTCTCAATTAAGTCATTATGTGGTCATAATTACGTCATATTCAACAAAGAACTTTTCATTTCCATTTATTTTCATTTTTCTGATTTACAGAATTGAGTACAGTTGAGAACTCTAATCTTTACAACTTCTGACAAAAATTTTATTTCATCGCAACTTCCATTTTAACAATTTTTTACTCCTCCTTTTCTCACTTCTAATCTTACAACTTATTTTATTTTCAGAGATGCCTCGAAAGTCGGACCAAAAAGAAATTTGCAAGTCTTGCGATAAGTTTATTTTGAAATCCAATATGAGCAGACATCAGAAGCGTCACGCAAAAGTTTGCTCACAATGCTCCCAGTCATTTCCGGACGACGAGAAACTGCGGAAACACATTGCTTCTGTACATGCACCGTCTCTGGTTATCAAGAAAAAGTTTTCATGTAGAAGCTGCAATTTATCGTTCTCCACATATTATCAACTTCTCCATCATAAACGAAACAATCATCTACATTCTCCTCCAGTGGCTTACGATGACGTCGACTTATCTATATACGGAGAATCCTTCGCTCTTCATAGTGAACTTCAAACGGTTCAACACTTTTTACAAGACTCACTGCTTGAATTGTCTAGAAAGAAAGTGCATAACTTCAAGTTATTCGAACTCAGCCACGAAACAGTGATCAACAAATTGGATTCCGTTTACAACGACTTACCCAGTTCAGCGAAAATTAACATTTCCTTTGGATTCGTGCTGCAGAGTGTGTATAACTCGGACGAATTTCGATACTTTTACGCGGCAGACAACAACCCCATTTTTTTAAATCCTATGGTTCTCTCCGATGACTCAGATCTCAATTTTATCAAATCGAAATTGAGAAGTGAAGATTTTCTACCCAATCTAATCAATCAACGTCCAGACACGAAGTGGAAGTTTTATTGTGTAACAAATGTCACTTTCTTTGTATTTCTCCTCAGTGGTGTTCCTTTAGGCTGTATAACTCAAAATATTCCATCTATTTTGCTCAGGAACGGTTACGTTAAGTGTTTTGTTTCGGATTGTGAAAAAAAGCCCTATGAAGACAACCTGTGTATGTTCCGTGCTTTAGCTTACGATTTGTACGGTAGTGATGAGCTACAAAATAAAACAATGGAATTGATGCAGATGTTTCTCTCAGCGACAAAGAGAGATGACGAAACCTTTCCAGGAATACATGAAGACGATATTCCTGTACTTGAAGAGATAACTGACAGAAATACTCAAGTTTATACAATATTTTTTGAGGAACAATCTGAAATGTTTGCTGAACTAACTCGTCGCTCCTTGAAGAAACGCACAAAGACAACTTCGTTGCTGAGATATGAAAATCATATCTGTTGGACAGCGGACATCAACAAATTCCTAAAAAAGTTCCGGTGCTATGTATGCGATCAGTATTTCGACAGATCGTTCAACCTATTGCGACACATGCAAAATTGCTCCGACAACATACATCACAAATACCCAACAGGAGCCTATCAGTTATCAGAAACTATTTTTGATCGTTTGGATGACATTAAAATTAATGTACCTCAAGAGCTCAGGCTTTTTTCTCATCTTATTGTATTTGATTTTGAGTCAATAACCGTCCCCGACAATACACTCAGAAACACTGATTTGACTTCGTGGATTGGAAAACATGTTCCCATTAGCGTTTCGATAGCTTCCAACCTACTTAAAGACCCAATATTTATTTGCAACGAAGATCCGTATCAACTAATCCGTGATTTTGTATCCAACTTGACTAATATAGCTGAAAAAAGCACACTTATAATGAGGGAAAAACTCAATGCTTTCGTGCTGGAATTGGAAGAAAAGTATTGGGCAGTTCAACAATTGGTTCCTGTGAAAGACAAGCAGGTACCCACTGGCGTGGAAGACCTATTTGACAACGAAGCTGAACCCGACGAAGAGGAGGATGAAGAACTTGAAATTAGGAGACTGAGGTGCGAGCTCAAGATGTTATCAAAATTGAGACAAGACTTTGAGAACTATTACAGCACCATTCCTGTTTTTGGGTTTAATAGCTCTCGGTATGATTTGAACCTGATAAAAGAATATCTTCTGCATCATCTGTTAATCGAGAAAAACGTTGTTCCCAAAGTGATTCGTACGGGGAACAAATATATTGGAATGAACTTTCTTGGCTTGCAATTTCTGGACATTCTTAACTTCCTGGGAGGAGTTACAACTCTGGATAATTTTCTGAAAGCGTATGGAGCCAGTGAAGAGAAGGGTTTTTTCCCTTATGAGTGGTTTGACAGTGCTGCCAAAATGAATGAGTCCCAACTGCCACCAATTGAAAGTTTCTGGAGTAAGTTGAAAAACCATAACGTCTTGTCAGTCGATTACGATAAGTTCATGGATTGCAAAAAAAGGGGAATTGAAGAAAAGGAAGCTTTAAAGAAGCTGAAATTAAAAACAGTTCCCAAAAATGCAGAAGAGAACTACCGGGAACTTCAAAACATTTGGGAAAAGGAGAACATGAACACTTTTCGTGATTTTCTCAAGTGGTATAACAACAAAGACGTCGTGCCCACTCTTGATACGATGACAAAGATGATTCAGTTCTACCACTCAAAACAAATTGATATGTTGAAACTGGGCTATACGCTTCCCAACTTGGCAAACAGATTTCTCCATTCATCAACAGATGCTGCATTTTTCCCATTCTGCGTGCAAGACAAGGAATATGATAACTATATCAGAAATTGGCTGACAGGAGGACCCTCGATTATCTTCACCAGATATGCAAAAGTTGGCGAAACAAAGATTAGAGAGTCCGAAAATGTGTGCAAGTCTATTGTGGGCATTGATGCGAGTCAACTCTACCCATTCTCAATGACCAGGGAAATGCCAACGGGACTCTACACAAAATGGGAGTTCAATGACGACACTGCAAAGTTTCACCCAAAAAGGAATTGGAGGAGTTTGTTTGAGCACCAGGTAATCGAATACTTGCAGAGCACTCGTCCAGAATGTTTAATACAGTCACAGTTCAGTCACAAAAAACAGAAAAAAATTGGAACTTATCTCGTCGATGGCTTCTGCTCTCATTGCAACACAGTGTTTGAGGCAATGGGATGCTACTTTCACTTTTGTCCCTGTCAGGAGGAAAAGCCGCTGTTATTTGAAGATATAGAGAACGGATTAAAGACACGGGAACGAGATAGTGATCGAAGAGAGTATCTGCAGGGATTAGGATACACAGTTGTTGAAATTTGGGAGTGTCAGTGGAAACAGTGGAGGAGGGAAAACATAAATGGAGTAAAGGAGTTCGTCAACAAGAAATATCCATTTAAACCACCCCTTTCTAAAAATGCTCTTATTGAAAAAATAAAACGAGGAGATTTGTTTGGAGTGGTCGATTGCAGCCTTGAAGTCCCCGAACACTTGTTCCCTTACTTTGAAGACTTTCCTCCTATTTTTAAGAATTGTGAAGTTGGACGAGACAACATTGGGGTCCACATGAAAGAATTTGCTGAGCGACACAAGTTATTGTCAAAACCAAGAAAAATGCTCATTTCTAGTTTCAAGCTTGACAGAGGACCAATTATTACTCCACTTTTGTTATTTTATCTGGAAAAAGGAGTGATTCTAAGAGACGTTTTTTGGTTCCTACAATACACTCCCCGCCGCTGCTTCCAGTCCTTTGTGCAAAACGTTGTTGATGCTCGCCGCGAAGGAGACCGAAACAAAGACTCAACAGTCGTTGCTGAAACTATGAAATTGATAGGTAACAGCTTATACGGGTATCAGATAATGGATCGTAGCCGGCACACGACCACAAAATATGTCAAGGGGCCGCAAGTTGATAAGTTTATCAACAACAGATTTTTCTAGACTATGAATGAACTACCAGAAGAAATTTATGAGGTAGAAATGAGCAAAACACGTATCGAGCACAAGGAACCAATAATTTTTGGCTTTTTTATTCTGCAGTACGCTAAACTTACAATGTTACAACTCAAGTACAATTTCTTCTCCACTTTCTGCGACAAAAATAAGTACGAACTCATTGAAATGGATACCGACAGTCTGTACATGGCGCTCAGTGAGGAAAGACTTGACAAAATCATTCGACCAGAAATGCAATCATTGTGGTACTGGATGAGACAGAGCGACTGCAGTGATAATTTTGCAGCAAACTCAAGCAGCAACTTTTTCCCACGTGAATGTTGCAACAAGCATGCGAATTTTGACAAGAGAACTCCAGGCTTGTTCAAAGAAGAATTTAGATGCTCAGAAATGATTGCTTTGTGCTCAAAAACTTATTGCTGCTACGATGAGCAATCAGATACTGTAAAATTATCCAGTAAGGGGCTCAACAAAAACAACATCGAGGAACCCTTAGCCAAATACAGAAAAGTATTGTTTGATGAGGAGCGAGTATATTCAACGAACAGGGGATTTCGCGTAGTCGACAATAAGAAAGTATGCACATATGAACTCAAAAAAGTGGGACTGTCATACTTTTATCCCAAGCGTAAAGTCTGTGAAGAAAGAATTCACACTACTCCTCTAGATATATAAGTCATTTTCTTTAGATTTTGTAAATTTTTAGCCTTCTTTCGTTTTATATCTTTTTTAATTCACTGTTTACCATACAAAATGTCTTTTGAAAAAAATCATTGTATATAAGAACTAAATTAGATACAAATACACATACAAATAATTAAGTACAAAATTTGAAATTTTTTAAAAAAAGTTTTGAAAACCATTTGCATCATTATACGGATTAATGTTTAAACAATTAAAGATTTTGGTTGTCAAAACTTACAAAACATCATCAAAGAACTTCAAAATATGAAAATCATTTAAATATTTAGACGAGACTTTAGAAAATAACACATGTGCAAAATAAATAGCATATAAACCACACAATTCTGAATCTTGGAGTTTTTCCTGTACTAATGAACCAAAGTTTGCTTTTGTCCTGATGCCATATTTTTCCAAAACTTCTCCCATCGAATCACCGTAGAACAACTTTCCATTTTTATTGGCTAGCAAAATCCAGTGCGAGCCCGGTTGAGTAGATGGATCTGTGTTGATTATACAAAACGTGTTTGTAGGTAAATTTTTTGGTCGAAGATCTGCAGGGAAGGAACCCAGATATTTGAACTTTAGGTGTGGGAACCTGTTGACAACATGTAAGAGTTGTTGATTATCCATTTTTGGTGACTGATCCCTCTTTGTCAATTGCAATTGAACTTATACGTTCACCACTAACAAATAATTCTACAGTATTAGCCAAATTGTTAGCAAAGTAGAGCTCTAAACGAATTCCTGCTCCAACTACATCAGGAAAATGCATTTCGACATTGGCCTCCTGTGTTGAAATAAGATCGAAAAATAAATGAAAATGGTTTTCAAAATCCTTGTATTGAATGTTAGGACCGTCATCATCAAACTTGAGTGCTTTCATCGTTTCAGCATAAGCTCTCACATGATTTTCCGTTTGCAAGTTAACTATAGTTTGATTCCCACGCACAATTTTAACTTGTCGAAGACCAAATTTACGAAAATGGAACGGATTCGTGTTGTATAATCCACTGAACTCATTATTCAGATTCATAGCAATATCAATCATTCGAATTGGCTTGTTTGAAAATATATTTTCTTGTATAAACTGATTCTGTCCAGCTGGAATGATAAACGTTTTTGGAAGTTCTTCATTATAGTAAAATATGGCAGGTTCTCGCAGCAGTCTGCTTTTGAAACTTCTCATCCAGTTATCTGAGATTGCTACCTGTCTAGTAAAAAGGCAAGCTTCCAAAATTGTAGCCTCAGAGTTCAGCCCACCAGTATCGATCATATAGAACGCTGGAGATGACCGGATCAATTTCAGTCTGAGGTTGACATTTGGGAGAAGTAAAGTTTCACAGGCAAATAGACCTATTGCTAACGGACCGTAAAAAGTAAAATCATCTTTATCCTTTTTAAAAACAGTATCTGTAAATGCTCTTTTTGTAAAATCGTTTGGCTCAATCTCGTATCGATATCCTTGGCATTGAGATAAGCTTTCCTTCGTTCCTTTTGTCCCTGAAAATTCAGCAGAGACAAAAGCTTGATGAGCATAAAGAGAATTGGCACTGTGAACTTGTTCATTGTTAAGATATACTTCGCAATTAGAGAAAAGAGAATGAAGAGCATTGTTTACCAATAATGTTTCTTCGGCATTATCTAAACGTGTTCGATCTCCTTTAATAACCCTTCCTCTGATGAATAATCGAGTAGAGCGCAAGTCAGTAAAAATATTACGATCAGTTTCCAATTGAAATTCGATTGTTGACTCGTTTAAGGAATTTGTTGGAAATATTTGCTGTTCATTGGACCAAAGAATGGGGTCTAGAAGTGGAACTTTCCCAAAAAAGTCTAGCATAGAGTGAGACAAGGAATTCATTTGCATTTTAGCCGACCGTTTTTTATAATGATAATTGAGGAAATGATCAAGATTTTTTCTGGAATAATAACGTAAGTTGAACTTGACCAATAGGGAAGAAGGGAACAAGGTGCCCAGCAGCGTTTCTTAATTCTACATTGATACTGTGGAAGTTGGATTTGATTACTTTATGGAATCTCAAGTGTTCGAAACTGCGATAACTCAGAACCTGAGATCTCTTAAAATTCTCATCATTGTCGAACTCTCGGTGTTTGAACGGAGACGAGCGCAGAAGAGGACATTTCACATCACCGACTGAATTGGGTTCATATATATCCAAGTAGAGTAAAACTGTATGTGTTCCAGTAATATCAAAAGGGAGATCTGCCGTTGCCCAGGACTTGGTGTTGTATGATCCTTTAGAATCAGGTGGCATAACAGGTTTGTCAGCTTCAACGCCCAAGTTAACAGCCAAACTTTTGCTGAAGGATACATTTTGAGATCCTCTATTGCAAAAAGTTAGTCTTCGACTTTTTTTGTCGATGTTGATAGAAAATTGAGGATCTAAGTTTTTGGGATGTCGTGCTTTTTTGGGTATATCTGTAAGACTCTTCGCAAATTCGTCCATAGAGTTAAAAACTGCTGGTGGAATAGCGAATACATGCTTAAATTTCTCATCATAGTGAAATGTCATCAATCCTCCTTCAATGTTATAACATATACCGGGATATGATACTTCGACTAAAGCTACTTCCCATGATCCATCCAGTTCAATTTTGTCGGGAAGAAAATTGGTGAACGAAGCCATTGCATTTTGAGGGTAAACTTGAGAGGAAGCGTTGGATACCAATTCTAGATAAAACGAATTCATGATGTTTGACTGTTCTGTGTGACGTTTGTTTGGAAAAATGATTAGTCAAGATTCTTCAAAAAGTCTTTGCGAATTTTTTGTCGAGTAACACTTTGTCTAGTGTTTTTTCTCTTTTTCATACCACCACCAACTTGTTTCTGTATTGTTGATTTTGCAGTCTTCTTTACTGCTTTTTTAATCGAAGTCTGTCCTGATAAAACACCACCAATTTCGGGAATGGCTGACTCGATTACATCTCGTCCAATTTTTTTTGCTGCAGGTAAAACGTATTTCTTGAGAATGGGAAGAGTTGTCCTAGCGACTGTTCTAGCCAAGGCTCCAAAGCCACGCCCCCTCTGACGAGGAACTCCTTTAAAATAAGGTAGATTGTAACCGTCCATTTTCTAGCGCGACTAATTGAAAAATGATTATGCAACTTTTGACAATTCTTGTTCGTAAAAGATTCCATCAATGTTTTCTCCTTTCTGATCAACAACAAAATATGTCGGGAAGGGCGCTGAAGTATTTATTTTTCGAACTAGGAAAATTTCATGTGTATAGTGAGGTTTATATCCTTTCTGAAATTTGCCCTCTGCTAATGCCAACCTAACTTTATCTCCTACTTGAAACTTGGGCTTTGTATTTTTTCGTAGCTTCATTCGCTTGTACATGACAGTCAAAAAGTCAGCATTCACTACATCTTTGGGCGCCAACCCAATATTCCGATTGATTCTTGAGTTAATGACGTCAACAAACATTTGCAGTTCTTTGATATAGGTTAATGTGTCGTTTTCTTCCAGGTAGCAGTAAATTAAAACTTTCAGGGTTCGTATAGCTCTCTCGCCAAAAGCTACTTTTGTTTCACTATAAGTGTGATAATATTTGATTCCCACGTCCTCGCAGAAATTGGCCATATCTCCGAAAAACTCTTTTCCCTGATCTAGCCATAATTTTTGTTGGGAAATTGACTTCGTTCTTTTTCGAACACATTTTGATAAAAGCTGCTTTTACGGCCTCTGCTCTTTTTCTCCGTAATGGTTCTACTCGCAGGTATCGAGAAAAAACATCTACAGTAACGAGTAAAAAGTTGATACCTCGATTCCATCGTGATAGTTTATCCATTTGCGCAAGATCCAAGCACCAAATCTCATCAATATAGCGAGCATGCGCAATTAGCCGGGGAAATTTTCGTCTGATTCCTTTGTACTTCGTATAAGAGTCTTTTGACTGTAAAAATTCTGTAACTCTCTCGCGACTGATTCCACTTGCTTTTGTTAGGTTATTGATAGAACCGAAAGCTGTTGGTCCCTTCCCTTTATACAACTTCTGCAATTTGATTCTATCTGAAACTGTAATTGAACTAGTCTGAGCCATACTGTGTCCTCAAAATGTTGTTTTTAACCAGATGTGGTCTCAGATTTAGAACTTTAAGAATAAGGAAATAGTTTGGATCAACTGGAGCGTTCTTCAATTTAATTGAATGAAGGAATGTTTTTATGTCAACTCCTGTGTCAACGTTGTCGACAATAATTGTATTGGAAAGTGAAATTTTTAACCGTTTGTTTTCGTATATCTCTTTCAAAGTTTTCAATGTCTCAGGATAGTTCTTATAGTGAAATTCCAGGTCTGTCTTAAGTTCTTTAGGTGGATGATTGGTTTCTTCGGAACGTTCTTCTTTCACTTTTTTGATAACTGGGAAAACTGTTTCTTCTTTTTTATAGATCTCGCTGTAGGGTTCCGATGGTTTCCTTTTTCTGGTCTCCCACAGTTCTTTTGGAACAAGAACAAACTTTTTGACCTCACTCATTGAAGAAAGTTGAAAATTTGTTCATACAAGGTTGGTATATGTAACTTAATATTGTTATTCCAGCTTTTGAGCCCAATATAAGTCTTCTGGAACTTAGGGTTGTTAATTTTGATGTGAGTTTTCTAAGTTGTTCTTGGAAGCGAGTGAACTGATTTCTTGTTAATCCTGTGAGGTTTCCTTTAATCAAGTTTACAATACACTCACAGAGAAATCTGATGAATTCCTTAGGATAATGTAGAAGGAAAGCTGGTTGAAATTTCTTGTTGAGATTCCGAAAGAGCTTCAGAGTATAATAATTCTGTGCGTTTATCATTAATATCACTAATACGAGCACGACTGTTCGGTACGAAGAATTCTGAAGGAAATGAAGTTACATTTGAACAATATCTTAACAAATCAGGTGTAGATGGTCTCAAATCAATCATAAGATGCCCATATGGTTGTTGTGTAGCGTCATCATACCATTGTTTTAGTTGTTTTCCCAGACCCAGTTGTCTTCCCAATATATCAATTTGCTGCACATCTCTGGGTGATTTGAACAAAACAATGTGAGTAGTCTGAAGCTCGGCGTCACGTCCAGTTTTATTTTTGTGGAAGAGATTATGTTTGATATAAACACAATTTAAATTTCGATGTCTACCGGCTGTCGCAATTTCGTTGAATTTTTCCGACTTGGAAAGAATGTCTAATGAGTCATCGAATATAAGTAAATATTTTGTGCCGTCAGCTGGTAAGTTCTCGATTAATTCAAAGTCAACACCCTGGATGAATTCTATGCCTGCAATTGATTGCATCATTGTATCGTAAATTGTCTGAAAGTGCTTATAAAAGTATAAAATTCGATCAAAAGAGGGTTGAAAAATTCTCATTTGCAGCATATCATTAATGAAAACAGTTTTCCCAGATCCGGAAGGCCCAACAAGATACATCAGAATGCGTTCCTTTGTTGATATAATCTTGTTCATGTTATGCTCTGGGGTTAGGAAGTATGTAACCTACAGCACTTGAAAGAATAGCAATCCAAACTGTTCGTTCGTCACAAGTTCTAGCAAAAATAAGGTTGATAATTGAAAAAAGAAGAAGTATTAATACAACTAAGCACTGGAATATTGACAAAAAAGCTGTTCGAGAGCAAGTGCGTCCGCAAATTTTCCAAGGAGGTCGCTCCTGATTGTTATTATCGAAAATAAAGTCAGCTGCGTGATTGTTATGATCTGTCATTAGAGTGCAACTGATTTTTGTTCGTGTTTAGGAAATAATGATTCACACTTTGATTGAATGGAATCGTGGTGAAAATTTCAGAAAACAACAATATGCTAGACCTGTTATATGTCCCAAGAAACAAAAGTTAAATTTTGAATTAAGGAATGGAACCAGGTAACAGTACCCAGGACCAATATTTAGATTTGTTTTCAGGTATCCCGTTGCATCATGAAATGTGGCATGTAAACGAAAAATTTTCGACCAATTCAAAAGTTTTTCTAACTTTGAATCACCAACTCCTATTAGACCTCCAAATGGAGCTTCTCTGTTAATTTTATCTAGATCTGCATTTTTGTCAAAACTTCGACAGACAGCCAAAAAATAATTTTTCCTTTTTGTATTTCCAACAAAAAGTTGACTGATTTCTTTTTCGAACTCTACAATTTCCTTAATATTCATATCAAGCAACTGTTCTGAAAGAATTTAATTCAAAAAGTGAATAAATAAAGACATCACATACATTATAAAAGTTTACAATTACTTCTATGCACTTTGCGATTTTGTCGGGTTTTTGACTTTGTTCAGCACTGAAATAATTTCATTGCTCATTCGATGTAATTTCTGCAACTCCCCAATTCTGACAGAAAGGAAGCATTTCCTTCTAAAACTGTCCTTTTCAGTCCCTCGAGTGAAGAGCTTGATGCTGAAATAACATCGATTCGGATCATCTTGGTAAAATGTTCTGGTCACACATACTTTTCGCCTAGCAGTCTCACTCAATTCCCAAAACACATCGAATTTTGCTTTTTCCTCCACATCAGTTGGCTGGAACAAAGTTTCGTCAATCATCAATTTTGCAGTAACTTCTGTGGGTTCAAATTGTAGTGCTTCTTTCAACATCTCAGGTAATTTTTGGATGAAAATTTTCAATTCCCAGACCGACAGCCTCAGAAACTGATGTGGAACAAATTCACCTTCGACATTTTCGCGAAAGACTTTCAAGTGGGTCCAATTCGAGCTTGTGTTGATAGTCTCCTCTGGGATGCTGATTTGAAATTTCCGGTTGCTGTATTCTTGGAAAGACCAAAGGTTGTTGTTTCCTTGGTGATCCTCATTTGGTTTGCAAACAGTGTCCTCAACTTTCACGTTGGTATCGGTAAACAAAGAATATATGCTTTCATTATGATAATCAAACTGGGAGGAAGGAATAACTGGTCTTCCCTTATGGTTTCGTTTGCGGAAGGGGAAGGCCTAGGGTTTTTTGCTGTCAGCTGAGACTGAACTTTGATCCATCTGTGGCGTGTGAAGTAAGTAAAAGATGAGTTTTTAAAGCAAGAAAGGAAGAATTGAATAAATAAGCTAACTTAATATTGAAAACGAAAAGCAACAAATGAATGAATTATCTTCAAGAAAGAGCTTCATAAATCGAACCAATGAAATTTTAGTAAGAACGAGAATTATTGCGACATCGTAACCAATGAGATCATGTAAAAGCAGTCGTAACCAATGAAATTTGAGTGCTCATCATGACGTAATAGTTATGTCATTTCTAATTTTAGTAACATCACGTGACGTGACAAATGTTGTCGCGTGAGGGAGAATTTAGCAAAGAATACAAGCAACTGTTAAAACTTATATTGGAGAGCACCTGAAGTTCGAGAAAGAAACATTTTGATGAAGTGATTGGTTCTCATCATTGTCATTTTCTTGGATAGGAGGGAGAATAAGATCTCGGAAATTGGGAAGATCGAAGGTTTCTGATTTTGTAGAATTTGTATCAGCATGTTTGGAGAACATGTCTTCTACCCACCATACACCGTAGTGATTTATTTCACGAGAGTACGGGAACAAAATACCTTTGCAGTCTTTCAGTGGATGAAATCCTTGTTCTTTTCGAATTCTCTCAATGGCCTGGAAATAAGTGGGGAGAGAAAGTACTGAATTGTTGACTTTTTCTTCTGCTAAGTGGAGGTTATGATGTCTAGCAGCCTCTAAAGTTCTCCACAAATCTTTCGGAAGTGTTAAGCTGGTAGTCTGTGTTTTTATTGTTACTCTTGTGCAATCCACCTCAAAGGATAATTCGATGTTGTTATCAGTTACTGTTGTTCTAAATTTCGATTCCTCTTTGTTGGGAACGAATTCTAGATCAGAATGAAATGTCGAAAGAAAAGATGTTGAAGGAAGAAAAGGAAGTGTTGGAGTATTTTGCATTTTTTTAAGACCACTGATATTCAACTGAGACAAAACACAAAATGAACAGAGTTTCTCGGTCCTAGCTTATTTTAACATAGATTCTACGAATGATATGATTGGTTAAAAAAATTCATTATAGTAAAACATTTTTCAAAAAAAAATTAATGTAAAACTTTTACATAAAAAAACTTCAAAAATTGAAAAATGGAAAAGAAAAATAAAAAACCGCAAAATTTGCATTTTCTGTTAAAAACCTTATGTAAAAAAACGCATATTTGAAAGAAATTTATTTTAAGTAAAACGATTTTTTTTTCAAACAAAAATTACATAAAAAACTTCAAAAACTGAAAAGGAGAAATATAAAAAACATGAAAATCTGCATTTTTTGCTAAAAACCTTATGTAAAAAACGAAAATTTTGAAAGACATTTATTTTAAGTAAAACGATTCTTTTCAAAAAAAATAATAAAAATTTACATGAAAAAAAAAACTTCAAAAACTGAAAAATGATAAAATAGAAAAATAAAAAAACATAAAAATCTGCATTTTTTGTTATAAACCTTATGTAAAAAACAACTTTTTTTTAAATAAAAAATATTCTAAAAAAATTAACAGTTCTATAAAAATAATTATTTTTTTAAATTAAACTCAAAAATTCGAAAAAAAATGAAAACTACTTTTTTTCGAAAACTAACAAATGGAAAAAAAAGAAAAGTTCAAATTATGCATTTTTCATCAAAAACCTTACGAAAAAAAAGACATTTTTCAACTAAAATTGATTTAATTAAATTTAAAAAAATAAATTTAAAATAAAAAAATTTACATGAAAATTTTCAAAAATTGAAAAGTGGAAAAATAGAAAAATAAAATTTCAGAAAACAACAATATGCTAGACCTGTTATATGTCCCAAGAAACAAAAGTTAAATTCTGAATTAAGGAATGGAACCAGGTAACAGTACCCAGGACCAATATTTAGATTTGTTTTCAGGTATCCCGTTGCATCATGAAATGTGGCATGTAAACGAAAAATTTTCGACCAATTCAAAAGTTTTTCTAACTTTGAATCACCAACTCCTATTAGACCTCCAAATGGAGCTTCTCTGTTAATTTTATCTAGATCTGCATTTTTGTCAAAACTTCGACAGACAGCCAAAAAATAATTTTTCCTTTTTGTATTTCCAACAAAAAGTTGACTGATTTCTTTTTCGAACTCTACAATTTCCTTAATATTCATATCAAGCAACTGTTCTGAAAGAATTTAATTCAAAAAGTGAATAAATAAAGACATCACATACATTATAAAAGTTTACAATTACTTCTATGCACTTTGCGATTTTGTCGGGTTTTTGACTTTGTTCAGCACTGAAATAATTTCATTGCTCATTCGATGTAATTTCTGCAACTCCCCAATTCTGACAGAAAGGAAGCATTTCCTTCTAAAACTGTCCTTTTCAGTCCCTCGAGTGAAGAGCTTGATGCTGAAATAACATCGATTCGGATCATCTTGGTAAAATGTTCTGGTCACACATACTTTTCGCCTAGCAGTCTCACTCAATTCCCAAAACACATCGAATTTTGCTTTTTCCTCCACATCAGTTGGCTGGAACAAAGTTTCGTCAATCATCACTTTTGCAGTAACTTCTGTGGGTTCAAATTGTTGTGCTTCTTTCAACATCTCAGGTAATTTTTGGATGAAAATTTTCAATTCCCAGACCGACAGCCTCAGAAACTGATGTGGAACAAATTCACCTTCGACATTTTCGCGAAAGACTTTCAAGTGGGTCCAATTCGAGCTTGTGTTGATAGTCTCCTCTGGGATGCTGATTTGAAATTTCCGGTTGCTGTATTCTTGGAAAGACCAAAGGTTGTTGTTTCCTTGGTGATCCTCATTTGGTTTGCAAACAGTGTCCTCAACTTTCACGTTGGTATCGGTAAACAAAGAATATATGCTTTCATTATGATAATCAAACTGGGAGGAAGGAATAACTGGTCTTCCCTTATGGTTTCGTTTGCGGAAGGGGAAGGCCTAGGGTTTTTTGCTGTCAGCTGAGACTGAACTTTGATCCATCTGTGGCGTGTGAAGTAAGTAAAAGATGAGTTTTTAAAGCAAGAAAGGAAGAATTGAATAAATAAGCTAACTTAATATTGAAAACGAAAAGCAACAAATGAATGAATTATCTTCAAGAAAGAGCTTCATAAATCGAACCAATGAAATTTTAGTAAGAACGAGAATTATTGCGACATCGTAACCAATGAGATCATGTAAAAGCAGTCGTAACCAATGAAATTTGAGTGCTCATCATGACGTAATAGTTATGTCATTTCTAATTTTAGTAACATCACGTGACGTGACAAATGTTGTCGCGTGAGGGAGAATTTAGCAAAGAATACAAGCAACTGTTAAAACTTATATTGGAGAGCACCTGAAGTTCGAGAAAGAAACATTTTGATGAAGTGATTGGTTCTCATCATTGTCATTTTCTTGGATAGGAGGAAGAATAAGATCTCGGAAATTGGGAAGATCGAAGGTTTCTGATTTTGTAGAAATTGTATCAGCATGTTTGGAGAACATGTCTTCTACCCACCATACACCGTAGTGATTTATTTCACGAGAGTACGGGAACAAAATACCTTTGCAGTCTTTCAGTGGATGAAATCCTTGTTCTTTTCGAATTCTCTCAATGGCCTGGAAATAAGTGGGGAGAGAAAGTACTGAATTGTTGACTTTTTCTTCTGCTAAGTGGAGGTTATGATGTCTAGCAGCCTCTAAAGTTCTCCACAAATCATTCGGAAGTGTTAAGCTGGTAGTCTGTGTTTTTATTGTTACTCTTGTGCAATCCACCTCAAAGGATAATTCGATGTTGTTATCAGTTACTGTTGTTCTAAATTTCGATTCCTCTTTGTTGGGAACGAAATCTAGATCAGAATGAAATGTCGAAAGAAAAGATGTTGAAGGAAGAAAAGGAAGTGTTGGAGTATTTTGCATTTTTTTAAGACCACTGATATTCAACTGAGACAAAACACAAAATGAACAGAGAAAAATGGAAAAGAAAAATAAAAAACCGCAAAATTTGCATTTTCTGTTAAAAACCTTATGTTGAAAAATGGAAAAGAAAAATAAAAAAATTGAAAAATGGAAAAGAAATTGAAAAATGGAAAAGAAAAATAAAAAACCGCAAAATTTGCATTTTCTGTTAAAAACCTTATGTAAAAAAACGCATATTTGAAAGAAATTTATTTTAAGTAAAACGATTTTTTTTTCAAACAAAAATTACATAAAAAAAACTTCAAAAACTGAAAAAGAGAAATATAAAAAACATCAAAATCTGCATTTTTTGCTAAAAACCTTATGTAAAAAACGAAATTTTTGAAAGACATTTATTTTAAGTAAAACGATTCTTTTCAAAAAAAAATAATAAAAATTTACATGAAAAAAAAACTTCAAAAACTGAAAAATGATAAAATAGAAAAATAAAAAAACATAAAAATCTGCATTTTTTGTTATAAACCTTATGTAAAAAACAACTTTTTTTTAAATAAAAAATATTCTAAAAAAATTAACAGTTCTATAAAAATAATTATTTTTTTAAATTAAACTCAAAAATTCGAAAAAAAAATGAAAACTATTTTTTTTCGAAAACTAACAAATGGAAAAAAAAGAAAAGTTCAAATTATGCATTTTTCATCAAAAACCTTACGAAAAAAAAGACATTTTTCAACTAAAATTGATTTAATTAAATTAAAAAAATAAATTTAAAATAAAAAAATTTACATGAAAAATTTCAAAAATTGAAAAGTGGAAAAATAGAAAAATAAAAAAAAACATAAAAATAATTATTTCCTTTCAAAAAAAAGGTTAAGTAGATAAGATTAGCTGAAGTGCATTAGAGCGAATGCATTTCACTGGGGCAATTAAGATAATTATCCCTGGGTAATTACGATAAGATGACAGGTCTATTGTTCTCACTCTCTTTTTAGGTACGTCTTTGGAAAATTGATGAAAATAGGCTATAGGTAATCTTTATACATAGGTACGTCCTTTTACCCCCCCCCCCCCCAGCTCTGCTCAGCTACTACTACTTGGTCACATGAAAACATATGCACTGTTTTCGATCTGTATCTCGATGCTTCACAAGCTTAGTTATCTCCTTTCTTCAAAATCTCTCTATGAAAAATGAATACTATATTAAACCTCCTTGTGTTGACTTTTAGTTTCGAAGGATACAGAAAACTAATTCCAAGCACCATATAATGAATAGATGAATGATGTCAAACAATATATATCACCCGATATATTAATTAAAAGCGCTAAAGCCTTTTCCTTCAGCTTTTTGACCTTGTAGAAAAAAACTGGATACATTAAATTTATAAGCCCTAGAAAATCTACCATCCCAAAGCAAAATGGGCTACTCTCAACACCAGCCAGTTGTCTGACATTTAGTCCGATGTGATGTTTCAGTTATTTCAGTCTGAAATTTTGGAGGAAATAGAGTAGTCATCATACACGCAAAAATCTGTTCATACACGAAGGAATAATAAAAAATGTATTGAAAGATAGCAAAAACAAAACACGTTGGAATTGTCTGATTAAAATCGGATGTCATTTCTCGACATTTTATCAATGCAATCAGTATTTTGCAGTTTACTTAAAGCAGAATATTAACAATAATTATCTGCTTTTTTCATTTCAATTACCAAATAATTGAACGCTTAAACTTTATGAAGACCAAAAACGTAAGCTACAAATTTGTGAAATTATTATACCAAAAAATCTGTCTCCACAAGAAGTTTTGCTGAGCTAAATTTTTGCCCCTAAAACTTTTAAAGGCCAGATTATCGGAAACAATTCAAAGATTCTCTCTAATAGAGTTCTAGAACTAACATTGACTACAGCAGACTTGCGCGCCGTGTAATACAGATAGAAACTGACACGACTGCAAGTTGAAAAAAAATTATCGACACAACTCAAAAAACTATGTGTGAAAAACAATTGACGATAATCATAGAAAAACTATTAAAGTTTATTCCGCAGATGGCCTTTTAATTAGGAATCTTTATTACACATATGAATTCCTTCGAACGTAAGCTAAGTTGAAAACAATCTGAATTTTAAAAGGCAAAACTCATCTTTTTAGTAAGGTAAATCACGTATGATCAAAATTTAATCAAGCGAAAGACCTCAAAACTTTTTTTAGTGAGAGTGAGATACTGAGGTTTCTCATGACGTTACTCGCGCAAACGCTGTTATAGAAATGAAGAAGCCACAGAGAAAAATTGATTTCTTCTACATTTCTGTGTGAACAAATGTAAAAAGAAAAAAGAGCGTCATACAATAGAACAAGAGCGTCATAGCAGGACATATCTTGAAAATATTTAAAAGACTCAACAATAGACTAGAAAGTGGACAAAAATGAATTGGCAAAACCTTTGAGAAAAAAATCCGAAGAAAAAATTTGAAAAAAAAGCAAAATTGAAAGTTAAATTGCCACATGTGATAAAAAAAAATCCCAACCAATCTAGAAAGCAGAATTTCTTTCAAACACTGTTTTTTGTTTTCTCATTCTACTTTGAACTTGGCTTAAAACCAATACGCCACAAAAACCACTCGCGTTTTTGTTCAATTTCTTGTTTTGGCCTGACCAATTTCACTTCTCGCATTTGACTCCAAATCTCATGACAATGAGTGAACAGCCTTGTAAGAAAAAACTTCGCCACATTACAATGCAAATTCTTTGAACGGTGAAAACCATGAACATGTCATTTTAGCTACACTCAACTTACAATTTGACCTCCAAAAAAACAAAGATAAAAGCTACAGTTCAATTTTTAAAATTTTGTGCTCCAATTTTTAGTCAAATTTTTTTTATTAATATCAAAGGGTAGGGGTAGATGCACATAGGTGGAGGGAAGCCAGAAATTGGGTGGTTAAAGTTTCCCAAGCTAACCTCTTAACCTAGAAAAAGCTATCAACTATGAACTACCGTATATTAAAAAATTATAGAGTGCTTTCTAAATGTCCAGCGTTCGAGAAGAGAAGAAAAAACTCAAGGTTTCAAATGTTAACAAACGCGTTTCAGTAAAAAACTGGTTGAACTCAGTAAAACGATAATTTCTATTTTAAGTAATTTGAGTCCTAAAAAGCAAGAACTGGAAGCAAAAGTTTTGGTTATTGCAAGGTTACAACCATTTCTGTTAATTATTAAATGGATCTGACACTTTTATGACAATAAAAAACGAATGGAGATATTAACTAGAAGTTTTAAAATAGTGCCATTCTTCATGTTACCAAAACCATGCAACAAAAATCTTAGAAAATTTTTAACAATAACATAAAGGATATCAAAAAAATAACCCAGCATATATCAAAATGATTGATTTTTAGACCCCGTTGGTTACAAATTGATAATCATCCGATTTGGAGAGAGATAGTGAAAAGTTGGAAAAGCTGTATGCTTGAACTGTAATAATTTGTTTCATTAGTATGTGAATCGATCAAAACTAATTGCACTGTTGGCATTAGGGTTGCTGTGAAGGCAAACATGAATTTATAAAAAATCTTTGTACAAACAATGCGAAAAAGGTTTAAGGTCTTCTTAGACGCGCCGAATAATTGGAAATAGTTCTTAATGTGGTGAGGTCGCTTCTTTTTCGAAAATTAAATACTATCAATCTTTGGTGTAAAGAAATTGTAGAAACTGTTCTTGTTGTGCAATTTTATCCTAGACGGGAAAAGCGTGATTTGAAAATAACTACCAATTTATAGTAAAATTTTCATTCCCCGACCATTGGGTTTTGACGTATTTGTATGCCAATTGCAGGCCAATTGCAATGGAAAGCGGAAATGTTTAAATGTTTTGGTTATTCTGATGGCTGTGTTTTTTTATCCACTACCCTATGTCATGGTTACTAGAAAAAGGTCTTCCTAACTCTGGTATTGAGAAAATTTAAGCAGAATTTTTAGCAGCAAAAATTGCCAGCATGTCTACGTTATGGGCTTTGTTCCACTTCAATTGCTGACCCTTAATAGGAGTTGATGACTCAGAATTTTTCAGAGTTTTCAGAATTTTTCCTGAAAAGCCCTATTACGAATTTTGCTTAGAACACTCACGTGCATATTTTAAAATGCCGAAAGTCTGCAGTGCCAGAAATTAAAATGCCAGAAGTTGCTACTTAGCCAGAAGTTGACTTCCGTTGACTTCCGTTGACTTTCGTCATTTTAGAATGTGCGCAAGGTGTTTTAAGCAAGGTTAAGTGACTCTGCAGAAGTCACTTCGAAATTCTGACCCAATATCTCCAGAAGTTCTCACTGACTTCAAGGAGAGTCACGTAACCATTACTTGACCGCAGACGAGAATTTTTCAAAAAATAAACTCGAAAATTCCTTTTGCAAATTGTTAAACGTGTTAGAATGTTACATTTTTTGTTGAACTTGATTCCATCTCTACTAAAATCGCATAAAATTTTCCAATGTGTTTCTTACAGTACCTAAACTCTAATGCAAAAAGTAATGGAAAACATTAGTAGTGAAAGTTAACTTGGAGTGACTCAATCACAATAGATAACTTAGACATATGGTCAAAATTGATAGAGCAAACGAAATGCTCAAAACATATAAATCACAAACTAGTTTATTAAAGCCTATAGTGCAAACCTGAAAGGTCGTATCTCACTGCCCGCACCCACTGCTAAGTACCCAAGGTACGAAAAGTTGACAACTGAACCAACTCCACCTTCAAAGTTGAACTCAAGCACAAACGCAGACGTCGCGGCGCGGATCTCATTCTTGATCATGACATCTGTATACGTGGGTTGGTTCACAATTAATTTGTCACTATAGTGTCCATTTGAGAAGGTCTGGAAGTAGAAGAAGTAGTCCTGCCCTGCAGTTAGGTTCGTGAACTCATTGGTGTAAGGGTTGGAGCCAGTTAATGTGCATGGGGATGCTTTGGTGCAGGAGGTTCCTGGCTCGTACCAGTAGAAAATACTCTGCAATAAAAATACAGAGTTTTCAAAAATTGTTAAGGAGATATTATCAATTTCATTTGGTGATGTAAATTGTCTATAGTTGATAATTTTCACCCTAATAATGCGTAGAAATAATTGCAGAACCTTGTTCTTAGTGGCTACGAATATAATTATTAGTTCAAGAATAACTCGCTTTACATTGTGTCACACGGACTATTGTCTCACAGATTTACTGGAATTGGATGAGGGGTGATTTGAAGCAAACAATTGTAATCTACACTTGTTTTATTTAAATTTGATAGAAATTTATTTAAAACATGTAGTTTATTTTTTTCTAACCTCTGCGCATCCTTCGACAGTGACGGTGATTTCCACAGAGTGTATTTGTACATCCCTTAGTGACGTCACTTCCACAGGGGCTGCGGGGAGGGTGGCCGCAGAGTGCGACATGTTGGATTGGGCCTGATGCTCTTCTGAACCAGACTCCTTTTTATACCACGCTCTATTAATAACAAGGAGCACATTTAGATATATATCAGTTTAGAACGAAAACATCATTTTCTTTGCACAAATTGGTTTCCTCCTATAGTAAATAAATCTTTAGTCTTGAACTTAAAAAATGTCTGTTTTGTCGGTTTTACTTAAAAAAACCACTCAAGTCTATGAAACCTACTATCTTCTTGATATAGTTTTTTATAGCTGGTATGCAAATCCTCAGAATTTAGTTCTTTAAATTTTTCAAAAAGATGCCCGAATTGATAACTTTTTCTTCATGATAGGATCTTGTTTCTAGCACAGAAAAGATGAAATTATAGATATAAAATGATGAAACTTTAGAGGCTAGAAACGCGCAACCATTAAGGCTTCGAGTTGCGGAACCCACAACTAAGTAAATAACCCTAGTGATGAGCGAATTTATAACTTGCAAGAATCTTGAAAGATGATTCAAACCTCGCAACATTCTTGCAAGAATCTTCAAAGATTTGAATTTTGCCTAAAACAAGAAACCTTTTTAAGGGGCATAGAGAGAATACTAAAATCACTTTATATACGTTTGAACATGTTTCCGAACTTGCAAGAATCTTGCAAGACTCCAGCAAAACTTTAAATTCAGAAAAAAATTTGAAAGTTTTGAGGTGGAAAACAAATGAAAATTAATAACTCACTCCTTGGCAAATTTCCATGGCAAATAGTTCTCATTAAACGCTGGTTCGTAAAATCCGGTTGAGAAGGGAAATCTTGCAAAATCTTGCAAGATTATTGCAAGTTTTGAATTCCTGCTCTAGACTTCCAATTTCCAGAAATATGTATTTAAAAATCCATTGTTTTTATTAGGCAACCCAAAATTTAAAAAGGAGGAAGAATCTCTAAATATGAAGTGGAAAAGTCTTTAAAATTGCAGTAAAACTTGTCTTGAGAAAACTTCCGACAAACTATTAGCTATTTTATTTTCATACTGTAATGTCAGTATTACTATAAATTTATTCGTAACTCCTCCCATGCCGAGCATAAGCCCGGAATGAAAAAAGAGCCGGGAAAAAGCCAAATCATACTGGAAATAGTTCAAAAAAAGTCAGTTTTTAACATTACTTGAGTAAGTTATCCGACACAATATTAACAATTTAACGTTTAACATTGACATTTTTAGCTCATCTGCCTTCATCATCCGGCCAGGTAACTAAGGAAACTAAAAAATTCAAAATCCTGTAAGAATCTGGAAAGAAGAATGTAAAATCTAGCAAGATTCTTGCAAGAATCTTACAAGATAAATGGAAGAGTATTATCATGCAATATTTCTTGCAAGACTCCTGCACGATTTTGAATTCTTTGATCAGCAGGGAAGACTACAACATTCAAGCTAATTTGAGTCAACATCTGATGAAAAAACAATTTAACAACATTTACGACATGATTTTTGTAAACCATTTTGTCAATGCTGTTGCAGCCTCCCAGAACGAGGTTTGGTAAAAAAAATAATGTAAAATTAGCGATAAATATTGGTGAAAAAAAACTTTTTTCACTGCAAAACGCCAGCATCATTTAGGGTTGAATGCTTTGATAGTGGTGAATTTTTGTAAGAATAACGTTGAATTTAGCGGTGAATTATTGTAAGATTTGCGATTTAAGCGTGATTTTTTTTCACCGCATAAGTGCTGAAAAAAAATTCATTGCTTAAAGTTTTTTCTTCACCGCATTCATCGCATTCAGCGTCATTTGGATCTTCAAAGAGCAAGCTATAACATCTTTTTGAAGTGCAATAACTATCTCAAATTTTTGAGACGTTTGTTTGATGTTATATTATTTTTTGGTGAGCGCAATTAAGACATCTATTAGAGACATTTTATAAGAAACAATGCCTTATTTATTTTTTTCCTGAGCAAAATTCAATATTTTGTTTTCTTTAAGATCTGTTCACACGTTTTCATGATTTTTGAAGTCAAATTGTGTCACAGTAAAATTGTGTCACAGTGATAAGAACAATGCCTACTTTCTCCTTGCTCAACTCTTTGTTGTTTTTTGGCAGTCAAACCACTACAGTTGAAAATCAGATTCAAAATATTTGTTTCTAATTCGCTCGAACAATATTGATTGACAAAAAGATATCCCTACCTTGTCCATATGAAAATGCGATCCTTTTATAGTAAATCATTATGCAAAAATATGATATGTGGGTCTGTTGGGTGCGAATTATACACACACAATAAGGTGGGGGGGGCAAACGGAAAATATCAGAATGCTTTAGTATCCTATGAATCCGCAACCATAAAAGGGTTCATCTGGGTTATTTTTTGTTTCATTTTGAAAAAAATGCACACTATCGTTAGCTTCGTGTGCATTGTAAAATAGCCGGCGGATGGCCGGAAAACATCCGCGATAGACGATTCGATAGTGGCTTTCCATGAATTGATAAAACCTAAAGAAATAAGAGAGACAGATTGACCACCAGTCCTTTAATACACCATTAGACTTTTTGGATAGATTCAAGAGATTTTCAAGAGGCACACATGCTCTATAAGGGAAAACCCTAGTGGAACTTTTTCAAAATTAAAATTCGAAATCAAAAACTCAAGACTCTAATACTCAAGAATTGGGGCATATACGTTTGGCACTACTTAGATGCACACTATTGACCTTTAATTAGCAAATTATCATAAAATTTGAAGTTCGTTGAGGAGTAATTTTTTGATTGAGGTAAAACACGCAATTGACATAAAAGCAGAACAAATGACGTCACGCGCACAAATTGTAACTTCAAAGCAGTAGAAATCACAGAAATTGAAAAAGTCAAATATTTTGACTGAATTTTAAAGTGTTATTGCAAAAACCAATTCAATCAGCAAGAAAACAAGACCGAAACAGCGATGGTGCACCAAAAGTCTTTTTATGGTAAATGAACTCAAAGTACAAACAAAAAAAGTTATAGGACTGTAACAAAAACCGCCAAAATCGGAATAGTTTGTGTACAATTGTGTAAAACAAAAACACCTCACTTCAAAACGTGGAAAAGTGGCATCTAATTCAGGAAATATAAAAAAAAATTTGCCAAATTTTAATTTGGTATAAAAAAATCCGCTCAAAGAGCCGAAAACGAAGAAATTGATGAAAAAAAGCTTGAAATTAACAAAAAATGGGAAATATGGTTCAATTTTTCACTTGAATTGCATTATTACGCTCTCAGAAATATTGTGGTGTCAATTTCAGATGGTTGCATATTAATGCGGCATTGATGAAAAATTTACTTCTACAAAAACCAAGTTACAATAAAAAAAAATTGGGCCAAATGGACAAAAACACGGCTAAAAACTGTCATCTATACGCACTAATCTCTCAAAAACTCTTTTCAAAGTCAAAAATTCATTCATTGAACGCAGCGCATGAACAAAAGTTTGCTCTCGCTCAGAAAAAGTTAGTTCACATGGCAATTTCACTCACTTTCACTAGTCGTGAAAAAATCATGATGTCCCCAATAATAGCCGCTATCACTTCGCGGCTAGTAATAAAGAAACGAGAACAGTAAATAATTGCGAACTAACGATAACTGGAATGTGTAGTTGATTCCTGGAATGAGTGAGTCTGCTATGTACGTCTTCACTCGAGAGCTCTCTATTGCGTCATATTTTGTCTCTGCTGGAAATGTTCCCGTAATGCACACTGAGTTCTGAACACAATAACTGAAAGTTTAGCAAATAGCATACCCATTGTTCTGCCTGTTCGGTCCTGGCGTAGAGTCTGTGCCTTGCCAAACAGATCTGAATATAGGCAAGGGTCAGAACAAACAGACCAAAGTTTGGTATAAGACAGACAGAACAGACCCAGAAAAGGCATCCAGACCAAAGAGACCAAATTGTAGACAAAATTTGTCACGGGCCGGAATCAGCCAAATCTGGTATGGGCAAGAACAAACTAGGGTATGGGCCAAGCGCAACCAAAAATTTGAACACACTATGAGCTCGGGTGACACTCGAACCCCAATCGGCCACCATCTGACCCATACTAGTTCAGGGTCTGAGGTCTCACCCTGGATTATGTGCAAGGTGGTTATATAATAAAACAAGAGGGCTGGGCTATTTCTGTGCGTTGCTCCAAAAATTCCAAAACTAACCTTTGGTGACGTACAAAAACGTAAAAAGACCAGATTAAAAAACAAAAGTTATAATGCAGTGACTCTAATCGCTTGAATTTCGCTGGTTTTAAAAAAAACAATTATTATAATAATACAATTGGAAAATAGGTTTTGGATTTTCAACATTACAATGATTTCATTTTTACAACTGGAATGAATGATTGATGGGTTTATTCCGTTTTTATTTTCGGTTATTTTAAAAATAGTTTTGAATTCATTTCAGATTGTTCTGATGTTCATTGGTGTACAAAATCACGACGATGAAAGATTAATTATCTGAGAAAACTCGGAAAAATTGCCCAAAAATACCGAAAAAGCGGAAAAATTGGACAGAGCACAATTTTTTGGACAAATGAATAAAAATATAACAAGGCATATCTTGAACTTGATAGTCAGCAAATCATATACCAATACGCGGAAAAATAAACAAAACAAGCAAAAATCTGAAAAGAAAAACCTATTCATTAATTTTTTTTCGAATTTTTTTAAGAAAACAGTGTTGTGAATGCCATACGGTTTAAAACCGACATGTCAAAAAGATGTCATACTATTGCCTTTTTTAAACTTTTATAAAACCAAAAAGAGAAATTACAGAAAAAAACATATCGATCTTCTAATGAATGGCGTCAGAGAATCTGTGACAGGCAACTGGAACTTGAAATCATTGGTACCCATTAAACTTCTCTTCCTTAGGAAATACATGAAAAAATTTATCAATGTGACCTTTGATTAGTACACTAAAAGATAGAACAACAAAATTATCTACCGTAACGGCAAAATCCAAATATCTGCCAATACTTTTAGCATACAAATTTCTTCAAAGTGGTTTAAAACATCACAATTAAATTAAAGTTAGTAAGGAAGCTCACAAACGCCTCCCTTAGCAGTCAAGGAGACTTATCATTAGAAATGCAAAATGCCAAGACAAGAAAACAGCACAGAAAAAGAGAGCACATTCCAAAAACTTACTAAAATATCTTTAATAAAATTACTGTGCGAGAAGTAGTCAAAACAGGTAGATATGAACAAAAATAATAACATGATTTAAAAATTGTCTCATTAGAAAACTAATGAATACCAATCAGACCATTGTTTATTGACACAAATTCACTGAGCCAAAACATCTAGTAGAAAAGCGTGCGAATTTCATCTAAAAATTGAAGGATTGTGTGAAGTTCATTAAAACCGAAAGATTTGATTTTAAATCAGTATTTAAAACTAACGCTGTTACGTACATGATTATGGTAAGGAACTAAAAACCGGCTAATAAAATTGGCAAATCTTAACAATTACTAAAGTATTTTCCAAATTGCCTCAACGTTGTGAAATTGAATGTAAGAAATAATTCGAAGACCAATTTTGATTTTAATTTCAAATTGTCTAGCAAGCAGTGTTGAGATGTTGTTAAACCGAGTCGAAATGAAGCCAGTCACTAAGCAAAGTGGTCTTGAAAGTAGCTCTTTACTTGTGTTGACCAACCGATCCAAACAAGGCGTAGAGGGTGACTTCTCGAAGAGCCATTAGTTTGACAATTTTTGAAAAAAAAACTGTTTTGTGAGGTCAAAATTTTTCTAAGCAAAAAATTGAACCAGCGCTCAAAACATCACAATAAATCAAATCTGTACTTTAAATAAAAGAGAAGAATCAGAGTTTGAAATTTGTATCATGTAAAAGAAAAAGACAAAATGAACAACTTCATATTTTTAAAAGTGTTATAGATTCTGTTTCATAGAGTATTATAAAATCATCAATTTTTTCCAGACTTAAGTTTTTTTCTTAATTGAATAATAAATTTTGATTGACGAAACAAAAAATTTGGAATGCTTTTTGAATTAATGGCCAGTTTATGGACCATAAAATCCGAGTGAGTTTTCATTTTTGATCTCTAGGACTGTACTACACCAATACAGATGCTACGTACAGCTTCACAAAAAGAACGCATTTTACTTTGCGTTTTGAATTTTGAACTTCTTTCATTTTTGATAGGCATGTTGTTAAGTATGCGAAATTTCTGGAATTTTTCAGTTGTTTTCGATTATGAAAATTTTTATTACCTCATGATTTTACCGAGTACGTATAGGGAGAAACCCCAACGTGAAGCGCTAGTTAATGCTAATACCTGCGAAAATGTCAAGTTGAAATAGTCAAAAGTTATACCCTGCACTAAATTAACAAAGTTCCCCACCAACATTTTTGAATCTTTTTTTGAGTACTCCTCTCAGAAGACGGCAAACCCTTTAGAATACCATTAGAGCTTTGTACTTGTTAAAGTACTGATAATGATTGCATATAGGTGGTCCAAATCATTAAGTAAGCTGAATTGTGTTTTATAAGGGAGCCAACTAAATGTCGCATAAAAAAGACTTGGTGACGAACAATCAAAAACAAAAAATTGTTTTTATTTCATGATAACAAATAGCGTCTAGTTTTTTTTTTTAAAAAAAACAATTATTTGCGTTTTCAGCTGTTGATCCATTGCAAATATTCATAAGTAGATCAAACGTTTCTCATTTAAATGCATGCTGAGAGAAAATCATGGAGTAAAAATTGAAAACAGAAGCCAAAGTACCGCAGGTGAAAAGAAGATTGATAAAAATGAAAATTTTATTCGTTCATCATTTTTTCGGTCTAAAAGCCGTTTCAAAATTATAAATCCGGAAAAAATTTGCTTTTTTACTACACCAGCGTGTCTATGATTACTACTTCATGTTGACTTCTCATCAGCAACACAAAATTAACAAAATTGTGACCAGATTTTTGAAAAAGAAAAAACGACAATTCCTTAAACGCATTTCAAATTCTTTGAACCCTCAGAAAGCTCGCGAAATTTTCAGCTGGAAAGATGAGGGTGACTATTAAACATCGAGACAAGTGCGACAAATATCAGTAGGAGAAAAAGCTACAAGAAAACGTACTGATAAAACCAGCCACTCAATCATTAACAGCGTTTTCTCGATCTACCTTGAAATTGGTTGACAAAATTCAAGCCGCAAAATCACTCTCTTTTTCGCTCCACTTCCTGTTTCGGCGTGAACGAAATAATCACTTCAATTTGATTTCAAATATCATGGAAATGTGTGAACAGATCTCAAAAAACGACTTTGCCTGGACACATTTCAAATACATTGAATTGTGATCAGGAATAAAAACTTATGTGGACAATTGACGACCACTCTCCGTATCCATGCTTTTCACTCGTTGCGGGATGTAATCCGGAACAACGGGTCGGTTATCGAAAGGAAACATTTCTCAGTTAATTAAGGTGCATCTAGCATTGAAATAATATATTCAAAGTATAAACAGATATTATCATCTATACCTATCTGAATTTTCTTCGCAGAAATCAACATGACATTTTCATTTATCAAGTAGCGATTTAATCTAAAAGGGAATTCAGACAATCAAACGACTTTATGCTGTGCTGCCTTAAAGAAGTCTGAAAGAAGTTCTCAAAGCTTTTTCGGGGTACCCTGGGTTACCCAGGACGAGGTGCCAGACCACAATCATCTCTGATCAGAGCCTCCCAGGACAAAACCACCTGCTGTGATCATATTTAAAACATTAATATAGAAACTAACGTTTCATAAAAAATATTTAATAAGGTAATAACTGCTAGCCTCATTAGTGGTCCTTATGACGAGATCAACAGCGTATCTTATGTTGTTGTTCGTGGGAAGACTCCACTGAGAGGTAAGGTTGTGTGTAGTCTCATTTCCATAGAGGTAGATGAAGCAGCACTCTCTCGCACTCACTTCCCAGTCACAGCCTTGAACTGAGGGATGGGGTTCACCGTGTTTCCAGTCCAGACCCTTCTTATAGATCGAGGGACCTGTCAAAGGATTAGAGACAATATGGAATTTTATATCTCAAAAGCAACCGTTATTTAGTTGAACTTTAAGTTCAGTACACGTTATCATAAAGCCGAAGGCAAATTTGATCAAATAAAAGCAACATTACGCTGCGAAGTCACAGCTTCTTGTCAAGTTTTATATTTACAAATTACATTAAGTTGTTCTTTGAACCATCCAACAAAGTATGCCCTTTGAGCATCCCTTTGAGACTTTGACCGCAACCTGGGAGCCGATTAACAACACCCAAAACCACGAACTAACCAAGTTGATCTTCCTGTTGAAGTAGCCTGGAATCTGTGACCAGAAGATGACACATGTGGAACTTGAGGTGGTAGTTGAATGACTTGCAATAAGTGAACTGAATACAGTAGAGGCCACAGTACCTCGCAGACTCAGCTGACATTGTGTCCTTGATAAAGTCCACAAAGATTTCACTGCTTGTGTGAGTTATGTAATAATGCAAGAAATCTTCACTCGAAAAAGCGAGATTAAATGAATAAAATAACAGAAAAAGTCCGATGTTGACGATGTTTACACACATTTCATCAATTGAAAACCAGCGAAAATCTAAGAAAAAGTGGAAAATGTAGACCGCATTTAACGAAAAATATATAAATCTGAACAAAAAATATCATCCGTTTGAAATGGGAATAGAAAAAAATATTAACGGTGATTCTTCTTGACGCAAATTATAGTATGTCGACAATGAAACTTTATAACTTATAATTAAGTTAAAAGTAATAATATTTAAGAAAGTTTGAATTATTTTTTAGCAGTAATGAGCCTCTATTTGTGGATTTAACATTTTCTGAACACAAAAAGAGGATGGAAACAAACTCTTCATAAAAGATTTATAATCTTCCAAAACATAATCAACTTCGTATAAGATGGCGATTTCGTTTCTTTTCTAAAACAAACAACTGCGCAAAAATATTTCTAGGCAACTGATCTAACAAAATATCAAATAACTGGTAGCAAGCTTCACTATAGCTACACGTATTATGATCTTACATGAACAAAGATACCTTCATTAAGGTGTTCCAATACTTTTTCGTATGATTTGGTTTCTGAGTAATAAAGTGAAGCAGGATATGACAATAAATCAGCTGCTTGTAGCTTTCATCTTTGAATTTTTAATTAAAATTGTAAAACTTTAAAACTGTGGTCAGATGAATAACAACACACCAGCAACTGCAAATTTAAGCGGAAACTGTAAAAGAAATTCTTTTTGAATTCCAAATTTGAGCAACGTCTGAAACCAAAACAAAGTATAAGTTGCTTTTATTTGTTTATTGATGACTGCTTGGATAAAAAGAAAATATCTGGGCATCGACAATCTGGCTGCAGTTATCAAAACGATACCAAATAGTGAAAGAGTAATAAAAAGTCACCGTCAAGGGGAGTCCCTCTTTGATCTAAAAGGAGTCAAAACGGATCATCCTTTGTTGCTTAAATTTATTGATTCTTCGATTGCAGTGTCGTTTTTTTTCTGAAATAAATTCGAAGGCCAAACAATTCAAGTAAAATTAACTTAACCCGGTTTTATAGAGTAACTTGCCGCAAATTGAGCAAACATTTCTCAATATTTCTTCGTCTGAATACTCTTTCAGTAATAAGAAACATCTGACAAATCAAAGTTGCTCAAGAGTCTTCTGGTTAGTTCAGGGCTTAAAGTTATCATAATATTGCTAAAATTGTATAATAATTCTTTTAATAAAATTCTTTTCATATTAATGATGCCTTATCGGCTAATAAATGGTCAGTAGCTTTGTCGATCTTGGTTTTCAATTTGGCCAGTCAAAATTAAATATCCCAGGCAATCAATTCTGGAGTGACCCTTCTTGTTTTTGTCAATACGAGGGTCCTCATTTACTTCATTTGGCGAAGTATCATAAATTCCGACTCTTAAGACTTTTTTCTCCTCATATCCACTCTTGTGATATCTGTGCTGTATCTGAGGTGTTTGATATGTCTCCTGTGCTAACAACAGGTCAAAAATTATGTTCCGCTGTCAGTGATTGTTTGATCAGCTTAGCCCTTCAAATATTTGGGCCTGGATGCCAAAAATGGCGACGGCCTCTCATCTCTTTCAAAGCATCCTCAAATCATCTGTGCAGTACTACCGTTAGACCTGCAATACACAAATTAACAAAACAATCGCTTTTCTCTCATCCCCTTAACTCATGTTCATTGAGAGTCTTTTCTAAGCTCAGTTGGGCGATCAATTATGCTACAATTTCTTCAATGCACTACTGGGACACCAGCTGAAAAATCTGCTTCTAGTTGGTGATCATCCACAAATTTGTTTGAGGCAAAAAATTTGTTACAAACGTCATTGTTAGAAAGACTGGTTTAGATATAAAACATCTAAAATATCTGTTTATCTTCAAAAAGATGTTCCTAAACTTCAACAGAGATTGTGTTTTAACGAACATTCAAAGACTTCTGATAGTTTTCATTAGATTTTCAATTGTGCTACGTCCGAATCAAATCATTTTGCCTATATATATATATATATATATATATATATATATATATATATATATATATATAAACTTCCTGACAGTTTATAATGCACTGTGCTTATCGAAAGGCGAAATGCAGATTTATGAGTCCAGTGACGATCATGTTCAAAAAATTCTCGATGAGTATGTTTAAGAGATCCAGGGCAGCACGAATAAGAGAATAGATATCGGGACGCCAATGGCCGAAGTTTGCTCTCTTAAAAGGTCAATGCCGACAAATTGCAAGTTCAAAGAGAGTCATTGAAAACAATGCAATGTGAATCAATGCCGTAAAAAAGCGCATACCAAAAGGGATGCAATTAAAGACGAGGACCAAAAAAATATGTCCAAATTCAAAATTTTTGGATTGTAATTGATTTCTTCTTTTTCGTCCAGAAATTGTTTTTGGCATTCATATGAGGTTACAAAACTCCTTTTCATCTTTTGCGCAGTAGGTTTTGTTGGTTGAGAGAGTTGCGCATTTTTTTTATCACGATCGATTCATCTATCGTGTAGTTGCTTTCCAACAAAATTTTTTCATGCAATCGTTTTGCATGAGAGATCCGAGGTATCGATATACCTATTTGCTTTTGATTTTTTGATTTTTGCAAGAAATTCTGCTCTAAAATATGTTCCGAAAGTGAGTTAAAAATTGCAAGTTCTTTGGAAAGATATTAGTTGTTTATAGAAGATTCTGAATTTCCTTAAAGCTGTTTGAAGAAGTTTACAGCTTACGCCAAGGCAGGTTGCAATTAGCCCTTGTAGCCTGTCAATTTCATTTTTTGAGGAGTTTTGTCGGCTGTCTCATCAGTATAAAACTCAATAAATTCTTATTTGTTTGCCGACTTAGTTACGCTAAAATTTTCTGGCCTTTGCATTGCGCTCATTTTCTCTATTGGTTGGGATATATTGTCAATTAAATTTGGTATTGAATATAATTAATCAGTTTTTTGTGATTGCATCATTACAATTATTATTTGGATGCGCCCGGGCCGAGGTGTCAACGCTAAAAAACGCAAATTTAATTAAGATTGGTGTTGAATGCGTTGAATTTATGTAAGATCTGTAGCGTAAGATCTGTAAGCGTATATTTTACATAAATTCAATGCATTCAACGCTAATCTTACATAATTTTGCGTTAAATTTTGGCGTAGATCTTACATTTTTACCGTTGAATTTTAGCGTAGATCTTACATATTTAGCGTTGAATTTAGCGTTGATCTTACATAAATTCAACGCGTTCAACGCTAGTCATACATAATTTTGTGTTGAATTTTGGCGTAGATCTTACATATTTAGCGTTGAATTTTAGCATTGATCTTACATAAATTCAACGCATTCAACGCTAATCTTACATAATTTTGTGTTGAATTTTGGCGTAGATATTACATAATTAGCGTTGAATTTTAGCGTAGACCTTACACATTTAGCGTAGAATTTAGAGTTGATCTTACACAAATTCAACGCATTCAACGCTAATCTTACATAATTTTGCGTTGATTTTTGGCGTAGATCTTACATATTTAGCGTTGAATTTTAGCGTAGATCTTACTTGTTTAGCAGTGAATTTAGCGTTGATCTTACATAAATTCAACGCATTCAACGCTAATATTTCCATTTTATTTCAGACCACTTTACTATTTCAAAAGTTTTTCAAGTTTTTTTCAAAAAGTCAATTTTTTCACTGTTTCGACCCCTATATTTCACAGGAGAGAAAAATGAAGTCAGCAAAAAATAACCTTTGAGTGCTCTCTTACGGTGCAAAAACCATTTCAGACCATTTTAGGAATTCAAATTTTTTTCAAAACCTTTAAAAAAACTATTTTAAAAGTTTTGAAAAAATTATTTTAAAAAAATCATTTTTTTCAAAACTTTTAAAAGTATTTCAAAACTTTTAAAAAAAATTTTTCCCAGTGCGCCTCACATGGTAAATGCATTGAATATGCTAAGTTATAAACTACACAAAATCAACGCAAATCTACACAAAATATGTAAGATCTACGCTAATTTCAACGCAAAATATGTAAGATCTACACTTTATAAGAATTGCGGCTCTTAAGGATACCAAGGTACTGTGGCACAAGGGTAGAAGAGGCGACAAGCAAACAGGAAGTCAGCAGTTCGAGTCCTATACGCAACTGGAGGTTAATAGTTCATGTGGACGCTTTGATTTTTTGTAAGATCAACGCTAAATTCAACGCAAAAATATGTAAAATCTACGCTACATTAAACGCTAATTATATAAGATCTACGGTAAATTCAACGCTAAATATGTAAGGTCTACGCTAAATTCAACGCTAAATATGTAAGATCTACGCTAAATTCAACGCTAATTATGTAAGACCAACGCTAAATTCAACGCTAAAATATGTAAGATCTACGCTAAATTCAACGCTAATTATGTAAGATCTACGCTACATTCACCGCTACATATGTAAGATCAGCGGCAACTAGCGTTGACAAGTCGGAAAATTCACCGCAATTTTCTTACATAATTTTGCGTTGAATGCGTTGAATTTTTGTCTTCGAATTCAACACATTCAACGCAAAATTATGTAAGAAAATTGCGGTGAATTTTCCGACTTTTCAACGCTAGTTGCCGCTGATCTTACATGATTTTGGCCAATTTCCTCGGCCCGGGTGCACGTATAATCTTCCAGAGGTTTGTGAAAGGTTCGAAATTTATTAAGCATGCTATTGTCTACCTGCTAGTTAACCGAACAAAATTACTGCGTCACGGATTAATAAGTCACGACATAGCTAAAAGATTATTTTTGTCGGTGTTAGGCTAATTGGGTATCATAATAGGCTCGGATGCGCAATTTTTGACACTTGTCCCGTCAGAAGATGCTAGTTTTTAAAGTCGATTATTCGAATAATTCGCAAATTTTCGCACAAATAAGTAACCTTTTTTCATAAGTATCATAATAGACTAGATGCGCAATTTTTCTCGAAAAATTTTTTTGAGAAAAATTTATCAACCCCAACTTTATACTGATGCCCATCATACCAAATTTTCACTAGCAAAAAATTGATTTTTCCGGCGTCACTTCTTCACAGTTAAAATTCTCATTAGAAACAAATTGCTGCTGCTATGAAAATTTAAAAAACAAGGTTTTGCAAATCAGAAAACAGAGAAAATTTTGACAGCCGGTAATGTAATGTTGTTGAAGGATCTCAAAATCTGGAGACCGAAAAAACAACTAGAGCAGATCAGCTCTGCTACCGAGTTCCTGATCGGCATTGACATTTGAAGCTGAGGCAATTCACAAGCTGTTTTTAACTGATTGAGAAATAATCAGGATTGTATTTTCAGCACGAAAAAAGATACAAACCAGAGTTAATTGAAATTGTTAATTGATAAATTGAAGAAGATGTATAGATATATGGCTTAAAATTCTGCATTTGAAGCGAATTATTTTTGAGTTGAAGATAATTGATGATAATGTACTTTGCTAGCGCTAGTATTTTATTAATATTGTAGGTTTCTGTGTTCGTTTTGAAATAATTACTGTGACGCATTAACTGCATATTTGTTAGAATTTTCTACTCAAAAATGAGGCGAAGAGAAAAAAGTGACTTTCTGTGATACGTCGAACCGATGTGTGTCATGGTGTCGAGATCAAAAATTGCCCTTAGCCACTAATTATCAAGTGGAGCTTGCTCATTATCCCCAGGACGAGAGAAACCTCTAGCTTTTCAGCTCTTGAAATTCTATCAATATCTGTGGAGCTACATAAAGGAAGACAGTTAAGCTAATTTTAAAATCTTCTTAACGACCAAGATCAGTTGATCAGTTTTGATTTCCGAAAAGATCCATCATCTGCATCGAAACCTCTGGGACACTACAGAGACCCCGGGCCGAGGAATTTGGCCAAAATTATATAAGATCAGCGGCAGCTAGCGTTGACAAGTCGGAAAATTCACCGCAATTTTCCTACATAATTTTGCGTTGAATGCGTTGAATTTAAAGACAAAAATTCAACGCATTCAGCGCAAAATTATGTAAGAAATGGCGGTGAATTTTCCAACTTGTCAACGCTAGTTGCCGCTGATCTTACATATTTAGCGTTGAATTTAGCGTAGATCTTACATAATTAGCGTTGAATTTAGCGTAGATCTTACATATTTTTGCGTTGAATTTAGCGTTGATCTTACAAAAAATCAACGCGTAGAACTCTGGGTATGGGACTCGAACCACTGACCTCCTGTTTACTTGTCACCTCTTCTACCTTTGCGCCACCGTACCTTGGTTTCCTTAAGAGCCGCAATCCTTATAAAGCGTAGATCTTACATATTTTGCGTTGAATTTAGCGTAGCTCTCACATATTTTGCGTTGATTTTAGCGTAGACGTTACATATTTTGGATTGAATTTAGCGTAGAACTTGCATATATTTTGTTGAATTCAGCCTAGATCTTACATATTTTTCGTTGAATTTAGCCGAGATCTTACATAATTTCAACGTATTCAACGCATTTATCATGTGAGAAGTACTGGGAAAAGTTTAATTTCTTTTTAAGTTTTGAAAAAAATTTGAATTCCCAAAATGGTCTGAAATGGTTTTTGCACCGTAGGAGAGCATATGGTTATTTTTTGCTGACTTCATTCTTCTCAATTGTGCATCATAGGGGTCGAAACAGTAAAAAATTAATTTTTCGAAAAAAAACTTGAAAAATTTGAAATCTTCAAATGGTTTGAATTGGATTTTGCACTATAAAAGAGCACTAAAAAAGATTTTTTCTGACTTTCTGTTACTCACCTTTGGAGTATCGGGTTCGAAATAGTGAAAAAATTAATTTTTCGAAAGAAAAACTTGAAAAAGTTTTGAAATCGTAAAATGGTCTGAAACGGATTTTGCACTATAAAAGAGCACTAAAAAGTGATTTTTCTCACCTGTGCAGTATAGGGTCGAAACAGTTAAAAAATTAACTTTTTGAAAAATTAACTTATTGGAACATTCAATTGGATTTTGCACTATAAAAGAGCACTAAAAATGATTTTTCTCAGATTTCACGTTTCTCACCATTGCAGCATAGGGGTCGAAACAGGGAAAATGATTTTTCGAAAAAAAAAACCTGGAAAAGTTCTGAAGTCGTAAAATGGTCTCAAATGGATTTCGAACTATAAAAGAGCACTAAAAAGTGGTTTTTTTGCTGACTTCGCTTTTCTCACCTGTGAAGTATCGGGGTCGAAACAGTGAAAAAATTGACTTTTCGAAAAAAAAACTTGAAAAATTTTTGAAATCATTAGGTGGTCTGAAATGGAATTCAAAAAATTCAACCTTAAATTTGTAAGATCTCGGCAAAATTCTACGCAAAATATGTAAGATTGGTGTTGAAAGCGTTGAATTTATGGGAGATCTACGCTAAATTCAACGCTAAGAATGTAAGACCAACGCTAAATTCAACGCTAAAATATGTAAGATCTACGCTAAATTCAACGCTAATTATGTAAGATCTACGCTAAATTCAACGCTAAATATGTAAGATCTACGCTAAATTCAACGCTAATTATGTAAGACCAACGCTAAATTCAACGCTAAAATATGTAAGATCTACGCTAAATTCAACGCTAATTATGTAAGATCTACGCTACATTCACCGCTACATATGTAAGATCAGCGGCAACTAGAGTTGACAAGTCGGAAAATTAACCGCAATTTTCTTACATAATTTTGCGTTGAATGCGTTGAATTTTTGTCTTCGAATTCAACACATTCAACGCAAAATTATGTAAGAAAATTGCGGTGAATTTTCCGACTTTTCAACGCTAGTTGCCGCTGATCTTACATGATTTTGGCCAATTTCCTCGGCCCGGGTGCACGTATAATCTTCCAGAGGTTTGTGAAAGGTTCGAAATTTATTAAGCATGCTATTGTCTACCTGCTAGTTAACCGAACAAAATTACTGCGTCACGGATTAATAAGTCACGACATAGCTAAAAGATTATTTTTGTCGGTGTTAGGCTAATTGGGTATGATAATAGGCTCGGATGCGCAATTTTTGACACTTGTCCCGTCAGAAGATGCTAGTTTTTAAAGTCGATTATTCGAATAATTCGCAAATTTTCGCACAAATAAGTAACCTTTTTTCATAAGTATCATAATAGACTAGATGCGCAATTTTTCTCGAAAAATTTTTTTGAGAAAAATTTATCAACCCCAACTTTATACTGATGCCCATCATACCAAATTTTCACTAGCAAAAAATTGATTTTTCCGGCGTCACTTCTTCACAGTTAAAATTCTCATTAGAAACAAATTGCTGCTGCTATGAAAATTTAAAAAACAAGGTTTTGCAAATCAGAAAACAGAGAAAATTTTGACAGCCGGTAATGTAATGTTGTTGAAGGATCTCAAAATCTGGAGACCGAAAAAACAACTAGAGCAGATCAGCTCTGCTACCGAGTTCCTGATCGGCATTGACATTTGAAGCTGAGGCAATTCACAAGCTGTTTTTAACTGATTGAGAAATAATCAGGATTGTATTTTCAGCACGAAAAAAGATACAAACCAGAGTTAATTGAAATTGTTAATTGATAAATTGAAGAAGATGTATAGATATATGGCTTAAAATTCTGCATTTGAAGCGAATTATTTTTGAGTTGAAGATAATTGATGATAATGTACTTTGCTAGCGCTAGTATTTTATTAATATTGTAGTTTTCTGTGTTCGTTTTGAAATAATTACTGTGACGCATTAACTGCATATTTGTTAGAATTTTCTACTCAAAAATGAGGCGAAGAGAAAAAAGTGACTTTCTGTGATACGTCGAACCGATGTGTGTCATGGTGTCGAGATCAAAAATTGCCCTTAGCCACTAATTATCAAGTGGAGCTTGCTCATTATCCCCAGGACGAGAGAAACCTCTAGCTTTTCAGCTCTTGAAATTCTATCAATATCTGTGGAGCTACATAAATGAAGACAGTTAAGCTAATTTTAAAATCTTCTTAACGACCAAGATCAGTTGATCAGTTTTGATTTCCGAAAAGATCCATCATCTGCATCGAAACCTCGGGGACACTACAGAGACCCCGGGCCGAGGAATTTGGCCAAAATTATATAAGATCAGCGGCAGCTAGCGTTGACAAGTCGGAAAATTCACCGCAATTTTCCTACATAATTTTGCGTTGAATGCGTTGAATTTAAAGACAAAAATTCAACGCATTCAGCGCAAAATTATGTAAGAAATGGCGGTGAATTTTCCAACTTGTCAACGCTAGTTGCCGCTGATCTTACATATTTAGCGTCGAATTTAGCGTAGATCTTACATAATTAGCGTTGAATTTAGCGTAGATCTTACATATTTTTGCGTTGAATTTAGCGTTGATCTTACAAAAAATCAACGCGTAGAACTCTGGGTATGGGACTCGAACCACTGACCTCCTGTTTACTTGTCACCTCTTCTACCCTTGCGCCACCGTACCTTGGTTTCCTTAAGAGCCGCAATCCTTATAAAGCGTAGATCTTACATATTTTGCGTTGAATTTAGCGTAGCTCTCACATATTTTGCGTTGATTTTAGCGTAGACGTTACATATTTTGGATTGAATTTAGCGTAGAACTTGCATATATTTTGTTGAATTCAGCCTAGATCTTACATATTTTTCGTTGAATTTAGCCGAGATCTTACATAATTTCAACGTATTCAACGCATTTATCATGTGAGAAGTACTGGGAAAAGTTTAATTTCTTTTTAAGTTTTGAAAAAAATTTGAATTCCCAAAATGGTCTGAAATGGTTTTTGCACCGTAGGAGAGCATATGGTTATTTTTTGCTGACTTCATTCTTCTCAATTGTGCATCATAGGGGTCGAAACAGTAAAAAATTAATTTTTCGAAAAAAAACTTGAAAAATTTGAAATCTTCAAATGGTTTGAATTGGATTTTGCACTATAAAAGAGCACTAAAAAAGATTTTTTCTGACTTTCTGTTACTCACCTTTGGAGTATCGGGTTCGAAATAGTGAAAAAATTAATTTTTCGAAGGAAAAACTTGAAAAAGTTTTGAAATCGTAAAATGGTCTGAAACGGATTTTGCACTATAAAAGAGCACTAAAAAGTGATTTTTCTCACCTGTGCAGTATAGGGTCGAAACAGTTAAAAAATTAACTTTTTGAAAAATTAACTTATTGGAACATTCAATTGGATTTTGCACTATAAAAGAGCACTAAAAATGATTTTTCTCAGATTTCACGTTTCTCACCTTTGCAGCATAGGGGTCAAAACAGGGAAAATGATTTTTCGAAAAAAAACCTGGAAAAGTTCTGAAGTCGTAAAATGGTCTCAAATGGATTTCGAACTATAAAAGAGCACTAAAAAGTGGTTTTTTTGCTGACTTCGCTTTTCTCACCTGTGAAGTATCGGGGTCGAAACAGTGAAAAAATTGACTTTTCGAAAAAAAAACTTGAAAAATTTTTGAAATCATAAAGTGGTCTGAAATGGAATTCAAAAAATTCAACCTTAAATTTGTAAGATCTCGGCCAAAATTCTACGCAAAATATGTAAGATTGGTGTTGAAAGCGTTGAATTTATGGGAGATCTACGCTAAATACAACGCTAAGAATGTAAGATCTACGCTAAAATTCAACGCTTAATATGTAAGATCTACGCCAAAATTCAACGCTAAATATGTAAGATCTACGCTAAAATTCAACGCTAAATATGTAAGATCTACGCCAAATTTCAACGCAAAATATGTAAGATTGTCGTTGAATGCGTTGAATTTATGTAAGATCTACGCTAAATTCAACGCTAAATATGTAAGATCTACGCTAAAATTCAACGCTAAAAATGTAAGATCTACGCTAAAATTCAACGCTAAATATGTAAGATCTACGCCAAAATTCAACGCAAAATTATGTAAGATGGGCGTTGAATGCGTTGAATTCATGTAAGATCTACGCTAAATTTAACGCTAAATATGTAAGATCTACGCTAATATTCAACGCTAAATATGTAAGATCTACGCCAAATTTCAACGCAAAATATGTAAGATTGGCGTTGAATGCGTTGAATTTATGTAAGATCTACCCTAAATTCAACGCTAAATATGTAAGATCTACGCTAAAATTCAACGCTAAATATGTAAGATCTACGCCAAAATTCAACGCAAAATTATGTAAGATTGACGTTGAATGCGTTGAATTTATGTAAGATCTACGCTCAAGCGTAGATCTTACATAAATTCAACGCATTCAACGCCAATCTTACATAATGGCTAAGTCGCAATATAAGATGAGAGGGCTAAGTCGCAATATAGTTTATTTTCGGCCGCACGAAAGTCAGGAAAATGATCGCACTAAGCACTGTTCATAGGGCAAAGTCTGGAGAATGCTGTGGACAATGGTCACACTACGATCAGAGGTCACTATAGTTTGATCATTGGTGGCACAAAAATCTGATTAATGGTCGCACTATGGCCTGATCATAGGTCGCAAGAGGAGCTTTTTTGAACAAAAAAACTAAACTTGCGTCGGCCAAGCCTGAAACTCCTGCTTAAAACCAATTTAGTGAAATTTTTCTTTATGATCAGTTTCTTCACCCTCCTCCTATTTAATTCAGGTCTTAGAACTGGCAGTGGCGGAGTTAGAAAAAAAACTAATGGAGAAATGAGCAGAGCAACAGTTAAGCAAAAATCTGGCTTAAAACAATCTCCAAATAATAAAAAGTTATAAAAAAAACTCTCACAAAAACACACTATGTAGGCAAACTATAGCAAATTTAGTTCAAATAGGACAACTCTATGACCCCGTCAGTAATACTACAATTCAATATTATTTGTTAGAATAAATAGCAAACTTCCATACAAAAGAACTGAATCACGTTTTATTGATTTGAAAAAATATCTATGATTTTTCACAGATTAATCTATTTAAAAATTGATTATTCGAATAATTCGCAAAGTTTTGCTTAAAAAACAAATCTTTTTCAGAATAAAACTATATAAAAAATTCCTTTTGTTTAATAACTTACGTACACAGGGGATATTCCATATCAACTTGATTTTCTTTTGGACAATTCTATCACCTATCAGAACGATTTTTTTATTCAAAACTGATTACTTGAAAAGAAAAAGAATGCAAGTTTTTGTACAAAAATACAAATTTTTTTCCTAGGCAAGCTATAGCATTTTTTTTCTACTTTCTGCGTACCCAAGGGTTGCTCCTTACAAATTTGATTTGCTTTAAAGATTGATTTGACCCTTCTTGACCAGTAAGAGATGGCTATATTTCAAAATTGATTATTCGAAAAATCGGAAACTAACCTATGAAATCCCATTTTTTCCTAAGGAAGCCATATTAAAAACTATTTTTGTACTAAATTCTACTCTACGCACACAGGGGATAATACAAAGTTTGTTACTCAACAGATGTTCTTCAAATGGCAGTAATCGCTTTGTTCTGCGTTCTACGTACACAGGGTATACTCCATACAAAATTTGGATTGATTCGAACAGCTCTTTGACAAGTTCAAATTATTACATCTCAAAATTATTTATTGGATTATATCGCAAACTTCCCTATAAAAACTCAATAGATTTCTAGGCAATCCAAATTTACCAAAAATTGTTTTTGTTCTATAATCTTAGCACACAAGAAATACACCATACCCGGTTTGGTTCGATTTCAACAATTGTTCGACCCGTCAGAAACTGCATTTCAAAGATAATTATTGAATTAGATGGTAAATTCTTTTCCAAAATCTAACTTGTTTTTGGTTAAAATAAACCTATAATTTTTTGCGTTTTAAAATCCCTATAAAAATATAGCTAACTTAGCGTCGGGAAAGCCTGAAAGTCATGCTAAAAACCGACCTAATGAGGATTTCCTGAGTGATTATTTTTTCACCCTCCTCCTATTTAATTCCGGGCTTAGAACTGGCAGTGGCCGAGTTACCAAAAAACTAAAGGAGAAATGAGCAGAGCAACAAGTAAAGAAAAACCTGGCCTAAAATGCTCTTCAAAACATAACAATTTTTAACAAAACAAAGCTCACACAAAAACAGCCCCAACTAGGCAAGCTATAGCAAATTTAGTTCAAATAGGACTACTCTATGACCCAGTCAGAATTATTAGAACTCAAAATTTTTTGTTGGAATGAATAGCAAACTTCCGTACAAAAAAACTGAAACAAGTTTGGTTCGATTTGAACAAATCTATGACACGCCACAGATTACTATATTTCAAAACTGATTATTCGAATAATTCGCAAATTTTTGCACAACGACCAAAACTTTTTCAGAATAAAACAATATAATAAATTCAATTTGTTCTATAAATTATGTACACAGGGAATATTCCATATCAAATAAAATTTGATTTGGACAATTCTATCAGCCATCAGAACAATTCTATATTTCAAAACTGATTATTCAAAAAAGTCTGCAAGTTTTTGTACAAAAAGACAAACTTTTTTACAAGGCAAGTCATAGCCAAATTCTTTTTGTTCTACTTTCTGCGTACCCAAATATTTCTCCCTACATATTTGGTTCGATTTGAAGAATTATTTCACCCTCCCTGGCCCGTCAGAAAAGGCTACTTTCCAATATTGATTATTCGAATTATTGGAAATTAACCTATGAAGTCCCAACTTTTTTCCTGAGGAAGCCCTGGCAAAAAATTTTTATCTTCTAAATTCTACTCTAAGCACATAGGGGATACTACAAAGTTTGATACTCAACAGATGTACTTCATATGGCAACAATTGTTTTTTTCTGCGCTCTACTACACAGGGGATACTCAGTACCAAGTTTGGATTGATTCGAACAACTTTTTGACCCGTCAAAAATTACTAAATCTCAAAAATAATTATTGGATTTTATCGCAAACTTCCCTATAAAAAATAAATTTCTTTCTAGGCAATGTAGATATACCAAAAATTGTTTTTGTTCTACATTCTACTCACACAAGAAATACACCATATCCGGTTTGGTTTGATTTCAACAATTGTTCGACCGTGAGAAAGTATATTTCAAAATTAGTTATTGGATTAGAGAGCAAATTTTTCTCCAAAATCTGACTGTTTTCTGTTTAAACTATAATTAAAATTATTTGCGTTTTAAACTCCCTCTAAAAATGCAAATTCGGACTATTAGTCTGATACGACTGTGACAAGTGCTTGAACCGATCGAAAAACTTGTTTTAAAAATACGACAAAATCAAAACGTCCAAAATTACGTAAGAAAAACTACATTTTCTAAGCAAGCAATACCAGAGACTGGAAGCTGCACATCGGGGAGATCTGTCTAAGAGTTTGAACTGATTTGAGAAATTAATTGGTCCGAGCGCAAAAACCTATTTTTAAAATTATTTATTGGAGTAAACCACAAATTTACGTATGAAAAACCAATTTTTTCCATGGGAACCCATGTCAAAAATATTTGGCGTTATAGATTCCTTATACTTAGGAGAGATCTGTTTTTGACGCCGAATGGATTTGGATAATTGCTTGTTCTGATCGAAAAAAAACCTATTTTTAAACTACTTACACGAGTAAATCACAAATATACATACGAAAATGTAAGTTTTTCCTAGGCAAGCTGAAAAAATTTTTTTGGCGCTTCAGACGCCTTATGCCAGCCGGAACTCTGAACTTGAGATGGAATTGTTTTGGTAAACTGTTTGGTCCATTAAAAACTTCTTAAACTAGGATAATCAAAATGTCCGAACTTAATTTTTTTCTATCCAAGCTACGCCAAACTTTCTTGATGATTGAGAACCGTCATGCATAGTGGGACATTAAAATCAAAATTCAGTTGATTTTAAAAATTTATCACCTTGGAGATTAGTTTTTTTGAAAACGAACTTTTTTCCACTTAATCGTTTGTTCTTTCCTAGGCCTATGCACAAATTCGAGACAAAAATTTGTAATAAAATTAAACTTTAATCAATTAATCAGACAAACCCGTAGAACTATCATTAGATCAAATCAATCACTTATAATTAATCAAACATAACAAATACACGTTTCTTTTGAAGGAAGATTAAATATTTTATTTTGAACAGACGCGAGTGGTAACTTAACTGTAACTTCTTAATCTTTTACATCAAGACCAAAAAATACTTTGCACGTCATCTGCTTTTTGCAAAATACCACATCGCACATCGTACTCCAATAAATACTTAATTTTGCAGACAACCAAATCTCTATCAACCCAACTGTAATATACTTCTCTGTTTCAGAACCACTACCATTAGCACAAGATGACAGCAATAAGCGCTGGAGATATCGACAAGATAGTTTAGCGCTCGGGTTTTGATTGTGTTTTTTTTGAATCTGTAGCTCTGCACAAAACCTTTGAAATTATTCAAAACCTAATGCTTATAGAAAACCTGTACAAATCCAGCCAATCAATCCTTCTCATTGTTCATTTTGGCAGCAAATTTTGATTTAATTTGAAGTTCGAAATTTTGAAAAAAAGTTGACGGTTTTTGTACAAAGCACCATTTTGTCTTAGGCAAACTATAGCAGACTGATTCGGTTTGATGAAATATTTCAAATTTGTCATGTCCAAAAATGCTATAATTAGAAATTAATTATTCGAATAATCAGAAATTAGCTTCTGAAATATTAAGTTTTTCCAAGCAAGCAAAAAAAGTTTTTCTTTTGGACAATCAAATAAAACACGAACAATCACTTGTTTTTGGACAATCACGAAACTTCTAACCAAGTTTAATTCGATTTGATCAGCTCGGTGACCTAGATGAAAATACTTTAATTGAAAATTTATTTTTCGAATAAATCGTAGCTTCTGTACAAAAAAACTGAATTTCTTCCTCTATGACTGGTCAGAAAACACTACCTTTCGAAATTCAATATTCGAACAATTCGCACATTTTCACACAAATAAGTAACCTTTTTTCAAAGAAAACTATAGTACAAAAAAAACGTCTTGGTCTACATTTTATGTACACAGGGATACTCCATATCAAATTTAAATTGTTTGGGACAACTCCATTAGCCGTCAGAAATGTACTATATTTTGAAACTGAATATTCGATAAGATTGCAAATTTTCGTACAAAATATTAATATTTCCTAGGCAAGCTATAGCAAAACACTTTTTGTTCTACACTCTACGTACACAAGGGATACCCTATAACAAATTGATTTGACTCGACGAACTACTTCAAATTTGTCTTGTCCAAAAAAAGCTGTATTTAAAAATTGATTTTTCGAACAATCGGAAATTAGGCTAGGAAATCTCAATTATCTTCCCAGGCAAGCTATAGCAAATTATCTCTGTTAGGCGATCACGTACATCGATGATACTTCTTACCAAATATAATTCGATTTTGACAACTCTTTGACCTGAATGAAAACATTTTTATTCAAAATGTGTCGTTCGAAAAAATTGCAATTTTCCGTTCAAAAAACTGAATTTTTTACAATGCGGGCCCTAGCAAAAATTGTTTTCGTTCTTCAATACACGTACACTGGCGCTGCTCCGTGTCAGCTCTGATTCGATTGGGACTTTTCTTTGACCGGCCGAAAAGCACTATATTTCGAAAAAAGATTGTTCAAACAATTCGCAAGTTTTCACACAAATGAGTAACCCAAAGAACGCTATATTAGAAAACAACTTTATTCTACAGTTTACGTCACCAGGACACTTCATATCAAATTTAGTTTGATTTGGGCAACTCTATCAGTCGTCAGAAAAATCCAATTTTTGAAACTGATTATTCGAAAAAACTGCAAATTTTTGTACAAATCTAATATTTTTCCTAGGCTGGCTATAGCACAATTTGTTTTGTTCCTCACTGTACGCAGAAAGGTGATACTCCATTCCAACTTTGGTTCGATTTGAACAACTTCATGATTTGTCAAAAAACACCATATTTCGACATCGATTATTCAAATAACCTGCAAATTTTTGCCCAAATAAATGTCTTCTTTACAAAAAACTTTACTAAAAAACCAATTTTGCTCCACATTTTACATACACAGGGATACTCCATATCAAATTTAGCTTGATTTTGACAAATTTTTGTAAAAAAACTATTTTTTTTTCTAGGCAAGGTATAGCAAAAATGATTTTGTTCTACAGTGTACGCACACAGGTGATACTCCATGCCAACTTTGGTTCGATTTCAACATTTTAGTGACCCAAAAACAACAATATACTTCAATGTTATTTATTTGAACAATTCGCAATTTTCTGCATATATAAGTAACCTTTTTCCAAAGTCAGCTATATTAAAAAACACGTTTTGTTCCACTTTTTACAAACACAGGGAAACTCCATATCATTCTTGTGTTGATTTAGACAACTCTATCAGCCGTCAGAAAAATACTCTGTTTCGAAACTGAATATTCGAAAGAGTGCAAATTTTTCTGCGAAAAACTAATTTTTTTCCAAAGCGAGCCATAGCAAAGTGTTTTAGTTCAACAATCTATTTACAAGGGATACACCACACCAAGTTTAGTTGGAATTTAGAAACCGTATGACCTAGACAAAAATACTATCATTCCAAATTAAACAATCGAATAAACCACAAAAATACGGATGAAAAAATCAATTTCTACCTAAGCAAGCTGTACAAAATTTATTTTTATTCTGCACTGTACGTACACAGGTGATACTCCATGCCAACTTTGGTTCGATTTAACCAATTTCATGATTTGTCAAAAAACACCTAATTTCGACATCGATTTTTCGAATAACTGGCAAATTTTTGCACAAATGACTTTTTTCCAAAAAAAAAATGTATAATTAAAAACCATTTGTTCCACATTTTACGTACACAGGGATACTCCATCTCAAATTTAGCTTGATATGGACAACTCTATTTGCCGTCAGAAAAAAAACTATTTTTCAAAACTAAATTTTTGAAAAGATTGCAAAAAATTTTCGTACAAAAAAACTAAATTTTTTTAGGCAAGCTATTACACAACTTATTTTGTTCTACACGTTGCGAACACCAGGGATACCCTAAATAAATTTGAAGAACTAGTTGACATTTGTCCCGTTAGAAAATGCGATTTTTCAAAATTGAGTATTCATAATATCGGAAATTAACTTAGGAAATATTAATTTTCTTCCCAGGCAAGCTATAGGGAAATATCTCTGTTAGACAATCACATAAACAGGTGTTACATCTCATAATGTATAATTCAATTTAGACAACTCTATGACCTAGAAAAAGTTTTCTAATTCAAGATTTATCATTCGAATAAATCCAAAACTTCTATACAAAAGAACTGAACTTCCTCCTAGGCAAGCTATAGCAAGGTTTATTTTTGTTCTATAATCTGCGTACAATGGTGTTGATTCCTGTTATCTTTGGTTTGATCTGGACATCTCTACGACCGGTCAGAAAACACTACCTTTCGGAATTGATTATTCGAATAATTTGCAGATTTTCACACAAATAGTTAATCTTTTTCCAATGAAAGCTATAGTAAAGAATTGGTCTACATTTAATGTACACAGGGATACTCCATATCAAATTTGAATTGTTTTGGACAACTCTATTAGCCGTCAGGAAAGTACTATAATTCGAAACTGAACATTCGGAAAGATTGCACATTTTCGTAGAAAATACTATTATTTCCCAGGCAAGCTATAACAAAATACTTGATGTTCTACACTCTACGTACACATGGGATACTCTATAACAAACTGATTTTACTAGAAGAACTATTTCAAACTTTCCCTGTCCGAAAATGCTATATTTAGAAATTGATTATTCAAATAATTGGAAATTAGCCTAGGAGATCTTAACTTTCTGCCCTTCCCAGGGAAGCTATAGCAAAACATCTCTGTTCGACAATCACGTACACAGGTGATGCTTCTTACCAAGTATATTTCGACTTGGACACCTCTATGACTTGAAGGAAAATATTTTAATTCAACATATTTTGTTTTAAAAAAATCGCACACTTCCGTTCAAATAATTGAGTTTCCTACTACGCAGGCCCTAGCAAAGATTATTATTGTTCTTCATGACATCAATTTTTCGAATAACTGGCAAATTTTTGTACAAATAAATGACTTTTATCCAAAAAAAGCTACACTAAAAAACCATTTTGTTCCACATTTTACGTACACTGGTGATACTCCATGCCAACTTTAGTTTGGTTTGAACAACCTAATGACCCGTCAACAACAGTAAATTTGAAAAAATAAATATTTGAATAATTCGCAAAATTTTGCAAAAATAAGTAATCTTTTCCCAAAGTAACCTATAGTAAAACACATTTTGTTCCACTTTTTACAAACACAGGGAAAGTCCATATCATATTTCTTTTGATTCAGACAACTCTATCAGCCGTCAAAAAAATAGTTTATTTAGAAACTGAATATCCGAAAAGGTGCAAATTTTTGACAAAAAAAATATTTTTTTTTCGAAAGCAAGCTCTAGCAAAGTTTTTTAGTTCCACAATATACTTACAAGGGATACACCATACCAAGTTTAGTTGGAATTTAGAAACTGTATGACCGAGAAAAAAAAACTATCAAATTATTTAATCGAATAAACCGAAAAGATAGGTTTAAAAAACTCAATTTCTCCCTTGGCAAGCTGCCATAAATTTTTTTTTATTCTACACCGTACGTACACAGGTGATACTCCTTGCCAACTTCAAATTCATTAATCGAGTAAACCGCAAACATACGTATAAAAAAACTCAATTTTTCCCTAGGCAAGCTGTAACAAAAATTTTTTATTCTACTCTGTACGTACACAGGTGATACTCCTTGCCAACTTGAGTTTGATTTGAACAACCTAATGGTCCGTCAGAAAACACTATATTGAGAAATTGAATGATTGAATAACTTGCAAATTTTTGCACAAATAAATGACTTTTTTGCGAAAAAAGCTGTAATTAAAAATCATTTTGTTCCACATTTTACGTACCCAGGGATACTCCATATCAAATTTAGCTTGATTTGGACAACTCTATCAGCCGTCAGAAAAATACTATTTTTCGAAACTAAGTATTGGGAAAGATGGCAAATTTTCCTACACAAAATTAAAATTCCCTGGCAAGATATAGCACAACTTATTTTGTTCTACACGCTACGTACTCAAGGGATACCCTACATAAATTCAAATAAATTTGAAGAACTTTTTGACACTTGTCCCGTTGGAAAATGCAATTTTTCAAAAGTGATTGTTCGAAATATCGGAAATTAACCTATGAAATATTAATTTTCTTTCCAGGCAAGCTATATCAAAATATCTGTTAGACGGTCACGTACACAGGTGATACTTCTTATGAAGTATAATTCAGTTTGGACAACTCTATGACCTAGATGAAAATAATTTAATTCAAGGTTTATCATTAGAATAAATCACAAGCTTCTTTACAAAAAAACTGAATTTCTTCGTAGGCAAGCTATAGCAAGGACTATTTTTTTCTACAATCTACGTACACTGGTGTTGATCCATGTCAACTTTGGTTCGATCTGGACATCTCTATGAGCGGTCAAAACACACTAAATTTTGAATCTGATTTATTGCTTTCTCATTTCTCAAAATCTCCTTTTAAAGTTTTACAGGGAAATCTGTGCTTCTTTATATTTATGACCTCAATTTGTTTATTAGATGTGGGGAGCTATTATTTGCCTTCTTTTTTCGTCGATGTTGCCATCGATATTGGTATTGTTACCATCAAATGAAATCACTCACTTCAAATCAGTTCTTGTTCACATATACGTGCAATTGTACTGAATTGCAATTGTCGAGCTTGCCGTCACTTTCTCTCATTGCAGCGAGTTTATCATTTATTTTCGATCAATTTAATTAAAAGATTGCAGGTCAATTGCGGTTATCTTTATCTATTTGAAATTGGAGAGTAATCTACTTTCTAAGTCAACCGATAAACTTTGTTTCAGTGATAAGCAAATAAAAATTCGAGAAATAAGGATTCAAAGTGTCAAATGAATTGTAGTGGAAAACAGGCTTTGTCTTAAAGCTTTAACTCAACGTTGGTTCTGAAAGATACACGATATCAAACACATAAACAAATGCAGGAATAACAACAAGGAATGGTAGATTATTTATAACGGCTATCACAACATTCTCCCCCGCTAATGTTGCTCCTCGTACTTCCAAATGATCTCGTCTTCGTCGAAAGTCTCAGGGATGATGCTGCTGTCTACAGTTGAGCGTAGGCGTTCTGGCAGACGCCTTATTCTTCCACTGCGACGAGTGCTCTGGCCTGCCGGCTTCCTTGGCTGGGAAATGACGGGCGGTGACTCCTCACCAGTACGTGGCATGCAAACATCTTGCTGCGATCCTGGAGCCAGCGTTTCTAGCGTTTGCGCATTGTTGTCCATAATCGACGTATCCGCTATTACATCGCTTCCCTCCTGTGGCTTTTCCAGGACATTCACGGGATGAGGCAGGGAGGATCTTCGTCGAGGGTTTGGCACCACGCTGCCGCGAGATAACATGGACGATGAAACTGTGTCGACTGCTCCATTACGCCGCCTAATTCTCGTAAATTGATTGTTTATTGGCTCCACAACTTCTGCAGGCTGGACTATAGGGTCGCCTTTGTTGCGAACAAAACTCTTGACATACACGGGGTGACCCGGTGCCAGCCATGAAGGGAGATTCCATTTGGCAGGCGCCCTGCGTTTGAAACCAAAAAACCGCTCGTGAGCTGTTTCTTGTGTAGATGTACAAATGAGTGCTCGGATTGACGCCAGCACATCAGGCAGTATATCTTCCCACCGATCGGGTTGCAGACCGCGAGAATGGAGTGTACAGACGACGCCCTTCCAAACCGTTCCATTAAGGCGCTCACATTGGCCGTTGCCTTTGGGGTTATACGGTGTGGTTCGGGAGTGTGCGATACCCGTATCGGCGCAGAATTTATCGAAGTCGGCTGACATAAACTGTGTCCCCCTATCTGAGTGAATGAAGCCCGGTGTTCCACAAAGTGAGAAGATTGACTTGAGAGACCTTATGACTGACTGTGCACAAATATCCTTTAAAGGTATTGCGAACGGAAAACGACTGTACTCATCAATTACAGTGAGAAGGTAGCGATTTCCAGCTGGGGACATTGATTTTGGTCCTACCAAATCAATGCTAATACGTTCGAACGGCCGAGTAGCCTTTATAATATGAGCTTTCTCGGAACGGTAGAACTTAGGCTTCCATTCGAGGCAGGTGGGACACTCAGAGCAAGACTGTCGTACTTCGTTCAAAGTAAATGGTAATTTGTGTCGACTGACGTACTCCCACATTCTTGTAATTCCAGGATGGCACAAGCGTCTGTGAAGGTTGTCCACTGTGCCGGAATTATCAATTGACGCAATGCGTGAGATTGCATCCGCTGCGATGTTCTCTGACCCCTTCTTAAACTCGATTCCATATGACAGTGTGGAGAGTTCTAATCGCCACCGCATCAGCTTGTCATTCTTAACCTTGGACTTATTGCGAGAGAAGATAAAAGCAACATCCTCTTGGTCCGTTTGAATCGAGGTATGGTAAGCTCTCATGTATGGCATCCACTTACGGCTACACTCTACAATGGCCAATGCTTCACGTTCCGCTGCTGACTGTTTACGTTCCCCAGAACTGAGAGAGCGCGAAAAGAAAGCAATGGGCTGCGAGTCTTGCGTGAGCGTTCCTCTTATCGCCGTTCCTGAAGCGTCTGTCGTCATAATGAGCGGCGAACCAGATTTAGGAACAGCCAAAATCGACCTCGCTATAGCATCTTTCAGTTTCCCTATAGCCTTGACCGCAGACTCTGGAAGAGGCAGAAGGCCTGCATTGAAAGCGTCCAGGAGCGGTTGGACTTTGTCCGAGTAATGCGCAATCTACTTCGCGTTGTAGGCAAAGAATCCAATGAGCCTGTGGAGTTCCTGTTTAGTGGCCGGTAACGGATAGTCCATAAGTGTCTTGAGTCTCTCAGGGTCAGGCCGCTTTGTACCCTTTTCCAGAATATGGCCAAGCAACGAAATTCGTTGTACGTTGAACAGACACTTGTCTTTGTTGAGAGTGATTCCGTATTTCTTCACTGTTGATATAAACCTCTCCAGATTACGGTCATGCTCCTCTTGAGTTGCCCCCGAAATAATAACATCATCCAGATAGGCTCGTGTCTTTTCTAGCTTCTCCTTGCGAATGATAGAATCGATCACTCGTTGAAAAACAGGAACTGCGTTAGTTAGCCCAAAAGCAAGTCGAGTGAACTGATACAACGCTCCATTTGCTTCGAAGGCTGTGAATGAACGATCTGATTCCTGAATAGGTACTTGATGATAGGCAGATTTCAGGTCCACGCGAGAGAAATATTTGTCCTGTGCAGCTCCGTCGAGTATTGTCTCCACTTCCGGGATTGGAGACAATTAGGCCCGTACTTCCAAATGATCTCGTCTTCGTCGAAAGTCTCAGGGATGATGCTGCTGTCTACAGTTGAGCGTGCTTGGGCCTCAATTAGCTGAGTTAAAGCTTTAAGACAAAGCCTGTTTTCCACTACAATTTAACTCAACGTTGGTTCTATTTAATAAGTTTATCACAACAATTAGGCTTGGGCCATTAGTTGAGGCCTCAGCTTGGGCACAACTGCTTGGGCCCGCCATGGCGACGACGAAGGCTCTATGATGCCAGCTTCTAGTAGGCGATCCATCTCTTGAGTAAGATATTCTTGGTTCTCTTTACTCGCATAGCGAGATTTAGTTGTGATTGGTTTGGCCCTTTGCTTGGTTATGGTTGAGAAGAGAATCGGTGGTTCAATGTCCAATGCTGGAAAATAGCTGCAGCGTGTGTGCCCTGAGCTGCTTTCGAGAATGAGACGGGGCCACGATCCCCCTTTGCTTCCAGCTGTACAACTGAGTGTTGCCCGAGAAGATCCATGCCGATTATGATATCTGCAAGAAGACTCTTGGCAATTTTAAGACGAATGGAGTAGGTTTCCGCGTTCACTTGCATCGTCAGATCAATATGGCCAAGTATTGGTAATTTGGTCTTGTCTGCAAGTTGAGTAGCGGATGCTGTCATAGTTATTTTACCGTCACACTGACGTGCAGTTTCGTAGGAAATGAATGACTCCGATGCTCCAGAGTCAACAAGTCCGAGAAATTCCTTCTTCCCAACCTTCACCAAAGCGTAGAAGGCATCGGAGCTTCCTCCGGCCGCGAGAAGTACCGACGACAGTGCCGAAATGGATGACTCTTCTGGCTGAGCTTGTTGTGTTACTGCCAGTTGGCTCCGACAAGCAGTCGCCCAATGTCCTTTCTTTTGGCATTTATGACAACTGTCGTTCCGAGCTGGGCAGTTTCGTCGCGGATGGCCACGAAGTCCACAAAACTGGCATTTATTTCGAACTTGTCCTCCTTCATTGACAGTACTAGTTGGCGGTCGACCTGTGGCGCACAACTCTGATGCCGCCTCCGAAGATGGCACAGACGAGTCCAGTCCTTCAGTTCCACGAAAACTTTGGTTGTAGTCTGATGACAGTTCAATAGCGCTTGCAAGTGAAATGCAATTCTCCAGAGTTGCATCTTCGTCCGTTTGCTCCAGAAGTCGCATGCGATTGATATCCGATTTCACGCCCGCAACGAGGGCGTCCCGAAACAGGAGCTGTTGATGTTCCTGAATATTGACGGCTTTGCATTCGCACTTTTGCAGTAGAATTTTCAATCTATTGATAAAATCCGAAATAGACTCATCCGATTTCTGACGGCATGAGAGGAGCTGATGACGGGCATATATGATCCTAGTGGGTTTCTTGAAGTGCTTGTCCAGTATGGAAATGGCCTCGTTGTATGAAGGAGCGTGTTCCAAAATGGCAAAAAAATCCGAACCCACATGCGAAATCAAAAAGGTCAGTTTGTGTTCGTCTTCTGTGATGTCGTTGATATCCAATCCCTTGGAGAAACAGTCTTTCCACCTGCGCCATTGTTCTGGAGTCGGACTTGAAGGAAGTTGTGGCGGCTTGAACTTCATGGCATTCACAACGTTGAGTTAAATTGTATTGGAAAACAGGCTTTGTCGTAAAGCTTTAACTCAACGTTGGTTCTGAAAGATACACGATATCAAACACATAAACAAATGCAGGAATAACAACAAGGAATGGTAGATTATTTATAACGACTATCACAACATGAATTTTTAAAATTTTCTCCGTCAATTTTTTTCTATAAATATACGCTGGGCCGATTGTTTTCTATTGCAGTTGTTTTTGAGTTCAGGAATGTTATCCCCTTTTCGTAACAGAAAGTATTATATTATCCTATTTTTAATAAAATTTGTACCACCATTTGAACACTGAGTACTTCAAAGAATTTAGTATTCAGTATTAACCTAAAAATAGGAGGATAAATAAAGTTTAGAAATTATTTTCTTTTTGATTGATTGAAAATTTTTTTGCAAAAAGTGTCTCAATGTTGAATTACAAACCTTAATTTTTTCTTTTGAAAGAATTTAATACTTATCCGCTTTATATTGGTTCTGCCAAATTTAAATTCGGAAAGTATAAACCCTAATGTATTTTTTAAAGATACAGCTTAAGGTTTCAGCTCAGCCAAGAGAATTTAAAAGGCCAGAAAATTTACGCCTGCAAATTGTTGCAGGCTTTTATAATGTCTTAGTGCCGATTAATTGTCTATTGTTTAAATCTATTGAAGGTTTTTTTTAGTCAAATAGCGGTCATGATGTTCAAATTTGGCGAAAATTCTAGGGAACGAAGGAAAATATTAGTCAATGTGTCTGACTGCAGTCTTTTTATATCCTTTGTACTTCCCGAAAGGTGAATTGAGTCTTTTACTACTACTACTACTATTAAGCAGATGTCTTGTTATTTTTTATTGGTTGGTCTTTCTCAGATAACAGTTTTTTCTGTTGTTTTGATATCAAAGAGTTTTATGGGGTCAATTGTAAACCGTTTCAGCCAAACTAAACTGTTGAAATCAATTAGAAGGTTGCAAATAAGTCAATCAGAAGGTTGCAAAAAAAATTTTTTGGTTTTGAATAATTTAATTCCCGAATTATTGATTTTTGAGAAACTCAATTCTGGTTCAATTTTAAGTTACATAGTGATTTATTCCGTTTGTGCCCCCTGAATACGTTTTGCGCCCCCGAGTTATAGAGCACATGTCATTACATATTAAATCATCGTGTAGAAAAATGGCACCTGCGTCGGGAGGGGGGGGGGTACAAATATGCCGTCACTAAGCTGGGGGGGGGGCACAAACTGAAGAGATCCTTATATTGTAACCAACTAGAAAACAAATGTCCAAGCTAAATAGGAGCTAAAAGTAAAAAAAAATATGCTCTTGAACAAAGTTTGGCGCAGTTTTTGTAATTTTCGTCAAAATCGATGTTTTATCGACTTTCGAACGTATTTCGTTTTGTTTCAATTTTTGTGAGATCTAAATTGCTCTCATTCCGAATTTACTCCGCCAACTAAGTAGTGATTTAAAAAGCTCTGAGGATATCTTACCTGGCTACAATCACATCCCAACCTAATGACCTAAAGAATTTTGCTAGAATTAAATTGAACGCATGCTGTATGTCTTTTTATATCCAATTTTTCGTTTTTATAGTTTCCAGAATTTTACGCATCAAGAAATTTATAATTACTAAATATTTGAAAAAAATTCAGAAAAACTACAAAAATCCCCTTTTGAAGACAAAGGGAGCAACTAAGACATATCTAAATGTGTTCATAACGTAATCGAAGACGGCGTCAATTTTTCTTGCTTTTTCTATAACAACGAACATCCAAATTTGAATTGAAATGAAAAATTTACATGGCCTGACAGCCTTTTAAAGCTCAATTGAGATCTAAAAATCAAAAAGGTTTTTGAGTACGTTTCTGGAGAAAAATGAACATTTTTCAAAATATCTTGGTTCCGATGTGGCATTAAAAGTGTCAAGAAGTGATTACTCTAAGTACTGAATATAAGAGTTGCTAAAAACTGGAAAAACTTAGCAATTGTAATCGACAGCGAAGGTCGCAATTTTTTCAAATCACGTCCTGAGTTGAATTGTAATCAAAATAATCATAGAATGGGGCGTGCCTGCTTAACATTGCAAACGTGAACATGGCCTCCAAGCCTTAGTTGACTGCAGATTTGATTTAATTTTTCAATTAACAAATTTAGAAAATTTTGCAAGCAGCTAAAATTCCTGATATTCTTCCTTTTTGAAAATGATAAAGAAACATTGTCTTTAAAGTTATTGCGTGGGAAGGCCGTTTCTGGAAGATTTCCGACTTTCTTTTCCAGTTGTTGGACTCGCGTCTGTGGAATTAATTCTGTCCATAACTTTTATTCTGTCCATTTTATGCCGCCGAGTTTCATTTTGACTGAGTGATGGGTCGACCAATGGTGGGAGAACCTGATCGAATCGCGATAGTTCCCAACCATAGAGTGTCCTACCGCTATCTATAGCCCATCTTTTTTTCAGGTAATCTGCGTAAATTGGATCTAAAAGGGATAACTGATCAAGTCGCCGATGTTCCGCCATTTCAGCCATCTGAACCGCTTCTTGTTCGAGCTTCAGAACTTTTCTCAGTTGTGTATTATGGTCTGCGATTGATTTGTCTTTCTCAAGAAGTTTCTCAGCCTGGTCACTTTTTTGAGCAATGTCTTTTTCCAGTTCGCCTCTTAGGTCTACATGCTCGCTCATTTTTGTCTCGAGTGACATAAATCGCTCTCTGAAGTCCCGCAATGATTCCACAACCTCGTCCCGTTTTTGAGATGCTTCAAGAAGTTCGTTAGTAGTTCTATGCTCTCTATCAACTTTTCTTTCATTAGCTTCTTTCAAACGCTCTGTGAGAAGCTTCTGGTGTCGTTCGAGAAGTGAAATGTATTTCTTGTAATCGGCATTTTTCTTTTTCAGAGCTTCGTAAGCTGAAATAGAGAGATTAATATGGTAATATGCTAGACAGAAGTGTTCAAAATTGTTGTCTTGCTTTGAAAGGTCGTGTTTTGAAATTGCCTAGACCCTGACCCTTTTGATTATTATGTCTTTTCTTATTAATAGCCGCGAAGCGATAGCGGCTATTATTGGGGACATCGTGGTTTTTTTATTAATTCGTCGTCTCCATCGATGATTCTTACGACCTGACTTCTTGGAATTGACTTCTTGGAATTGACTTCTTGGAATTTACTTCAGTGACTTCTATTGCTTTGCAGTTAAAATTTGTGTACGTGACGTTGTTTCTGCTTTTAGGTCAATTGCGTGACTTACCTCACTCAAAAAATTGACTTCTGAACTCACTTATGGAACTTTAATTTTTTATGAAGATTTACTAGTTAATAGTGTGCATCTAAGTAGTGCCAATCTTATATGCCCTAATTTGTGACTATTAGTCTTGAGTTTTTGATTTCGAATATCAATTTTGAAATAGCTCTTTAAGGGCGTTTTCCTTATAGAACGTATGTGTCAAAAATTGACAGTCCGAAGCTAACCCGAAAAGTCTAGTGGTCTATTGAAGGACTGGTGGTCGATCTGTCTATCTTATTTCTTTAGGTGTTTCAATTCCTGGAAGGCCACGAGCGTCTATCGTGGCTATTTTCCGGCAATCTGCCGGCTATGTTTATGTCTGTTGTATCTTTTCTGGAGCTAAAATTGATCAAAATTGAACTGAGAAATGTTTTATATCTAAGTTTGTTGGTTTAGACACCCTAATATATGGACTGTTACCCATTTAAGCTGTTACCCATTTAAGCTACTCCACAACCCCCCCCCCCCCGGCCTCCCATACTTAAGCTAACTCCAACCAAAGCCAGCCTCACGCCAGTCCTTTGAGAGTATTCCGGTGTTAGTAGGCTATGTTTAACTAATTCTAACAATTTTTAGCCCTTCAATTCCCGGTCGCTTGAGAGCAGTTCGTGAATAAAGATCCGTCTATAATTTCTGGCAAGGTTCCAACAGTAACTATAACGTGTGAATAGATTTTTTGTCAAAAAAAGATAGGCTAGCCATTATTCTTAAGCAATTTTGAATCCAAAATTTAGCAGAACTTACTTTCGAAAAGTCCCGCTGTGGCATCCCTCAGTTGGTAATTGAACACTTCTTGGCTGTGCACCGCGCGTTTTATAACATTCGCATGTTCTTCCTGCTTCTCTAAGGCTGTGGTTGCCTAAACATGTAAAAGTTTTCAGCTGAATGAACCGTCAAATTGTTCACTATGGAAGGAAGCATCTTTTTAGTGGCGCTCAAGCAAAGTTTGTAGCAATTATATTAGTTCTGTGGTTTCTATGCGGATTTTCACTTGACCAATTTTTCGTCTGACGCTTTAAATTTTCGTCCTCAAAAACAGGTGGGCGAGTAAGTGACTGAGAAGCTCTCTTAGAGCCTTATGCCCTGGACTCGAAGTCTTCGTTTCACTGTAACTGTTGAGGAGACAAATTCATGGTGTGAAGGGCAGTTCTTAATCTGAAGAGTTTGACATTTCCCCGTATCCAGCCCCCCCCCCCCCCCCCCCCCCGGTCTCATTCCATCTCTAATCCTGCACTCTTGATCCCCCTGTGATTCCCACTTCGTTCAATCCCACTCCCCCAAAGCTGGCATCCCTAAGCCTCAGTTGGCTACTACCGAAGTCACACTTGCCGGTCGGTTAAGAGCAATTAGTCGGTATTGTTCGCAATTTTGGGATTTGATTTTGTCCGAATTGCAACCCAATTTTTAACCTTTGAACTGGTCTGACCGCAATTTTCAGCTTACAATATGCAGATACCTAATTATCAAATTAAGGCATTAATTTTCTCAGCTCATATTGGCTCGATTATGTGAGACTGTAAATGGGTTGGATGTTTTGAGAAACGAACCTTTTGTATGACGTCGTCATGATGTCTGAACAACCCTTGGTAGTACTCGGGTCTGTACACAGTAGCATAGCTCCCGCCCGCTAGTCTGTCAGTTCGATTCGAACCATTCATTATTTTTTAGTATTAAAAGCTTTAACGCTCAGTTGTGACCTCTCGAATCAGCGATTAAAAATGTTTTCAGCTATGAAGAGAAACTGTGAAGCTTTGTTATGATTTTGTAGCTTATTTTGAAGATACTTTAGACGTCAATAAATTGGTTGAAAGCTTCATATTGTTTAAGAGGTATGAGGCTTTCTTAAACGTTTTTAATGAGGCTTTGTAGTGCACTTAACCACACTGAGTTGTAAAGCGAGGTTGGCTTTAATCCCCTGTCCAATTGCTAGTTAATTAATTTGGATAGCTTATTTAAAGTTGACTAGTTTGCAGACCAGTTTTGTAACGCAAAATTACATCCTGTCAATGAAATGTTTTTCAACCGTTCTTGGTTTTGTTTTCAGCCAGCTTTTACTGTCAATTGGATCTCAGGTTTATTGTTAAATGTCTGGACAAGCATACGTAGCAACTTTCATGTTTTGTAAAATTTTGCTGCATTGTATAAGTTTTACTCCAAGTAATCGTACTTCTTGCGTAGTAGCTAAAACTTTTTGCTGCGGTAAAAAAAGGCTTCTAGGGATATGTTTTGTTCGTAAAATCAACCAAATAATATTGAAGTGTTTGAAGCCGACTATGGTGACTGGGTTTTGGATCGATTTTTTGAAGAATTGTATTAATTTTATATATATTTACGATTGAGTGAAAGTGTCCAATAAAATATGCAGAAAACACCCAGACAATACTCCAATAATACTATTCCCAGTTCTGTTGAGAGCTTGTAAACATTCAACATTTGAAGCTTGATTTCCCAAAATTCACGTTTTTCACAAGGCTTTTTCTATTTTTTGTGTCAATTTCTTCGTAATAAGCGATGTCAGTCATATTGACCTTAATCTTATATGAGTTTCCGATTTTTACTATTAGCACAATCATTCCCAGGCAATGTTTTAGACCAATGAATATCGGTTGAGAAAACTGTCTTTTTTTCCGGAAAGCGGTGGCTGGGGCTATTATTGGCCTTCTCTTATTTTTTCAAGATTTTTGGGATCTATTCTGTTCCCCCCCCCCCAGTGTTTTTATGACTCCCAGTACAAATTATATGTTGTTATATAGCACGTTACTATGTAAGAAAATAACACGTGCGCCTGGGGGTCATAAAAAATGTATGCTCACTAAGCTTGGGGGGGGGGCAAAACAGAATAGATCCGATTTTTGTTACAACCAAATGAAGTCACGATCACTTCAAGTCGGCTTTTTGTTCATTATTTCCGGAAGTTTTACCGAATTGCATGCGTGACGTCATTTTTCACTCTTAGTGGAGCGACTTTTTAAAATTTTTTGGTCACACGTGAATTAGCTCAAAATTGACTTCCTTACTTTCGAAATGACTTCTCTTTACTTAGCGAGTCGCTCTAATTGAAGGTTATTTGAGAGCAGCTAATAGAAGCAGCAGGAATTATACAGATAGCGGTTATATTAAGAACATCTTTATTTTTTTGGTACCAAAGGATGTTGTTTTATCGGTTGTTAATTAAGTTAAGATTAATTCAGATAAAAACGATTTTTTTTATATTTTGGTTTTTGCACCAATCAACATTCATTTTCATTTTTTCCGACAATCTTCTTTTTGAAAAACAGTTCTAGTAATCTTGGAAACTGTTCAAAGTCTGTCCAAAATGAAAAAGACATGATAAACTGGTTAAGCGCAGGCAATGACAAAAGTAAATTTTAATCTTTGAGCTGAAAAATAGTGCGGTGGCAACCAACTTCTTATAATAGGTTGAACTAAAAACGAAACCACCTATAGGAGTTCTAAAAAAATTTTACACTCAATTTTTTTGTTTAACTGATTTTTCGTCTGACCATTTGTTTGAGTATTCATCTTATGAAACGGTGTAAACTGGAATAACACAATGTTATTTAGGTGCCGAGCAGTGCTCTGAGGCCTGCTATACCCTAATAATGTCATTGAATAAAATGAGTTAAATTCATGATATGAAAAATTGTTTGTGGTTTTAGACCCTCACACTTTCTCCACCAATCGAACTCTGCCGTGCAGGCTCTAATTAAGTCGTGTAAAGAGCTCATTTTCTTTCTAGTGAGAGAAGGAACTCGATGCTTGAAGGTACTGGTTGATATATTTTGCGTGCTAGGATATGGCTGGTATTGTTCGTAGTTCCATCTATCTTAGAATCTTTCATTTTAAAAACTGTTTGGTTATCTGTTTTTTTTCTAAGTGTTACTATAATTTTTTTAATGTTTTTTTTACGAGTATCTTCTAAGATCCTAAGTGGTTGCTGACCTGCTTGGCTCTTTTTAGAAAGTTCTTGCAGTTTCGTTGTGTGGAGGGGGTTCTTAGTCTTAGAAGTTGGTCCGTCTTCAGTCCCCCCTCCCCCAACTTCCCCCGTGCACCCTCCACCATGCGATTTGGAACCCTTCTCGCGACTCAGCCTTACCATAAATGACAATCTAGCGTCAACTAAGAATTTTTTTCTGTCCACGAGTAGAGCTAGGTGTTTTATTTACTTTAATTTCTTTTGGGGATTGAAAAGCTAGCTCTGCTTTCTGTGAAATACTGCTCCGGCCATTATGCTCTGAAGAGTTAGACCTACTCAGAGATACCATCTGGAACCAAAGAGAGCTATCCAAGTATCTGGAACAAAAACGACAAGGAGGTTCGCTGATGAGGTTCACACATACTATTCTGACATCTCTCATCTGTAGTGTTTAAATACTAACTTTGAGAGTTTTGTGAAAACAAGGGCCATGAGTTTAATTAATTTAATTGTTCCGACCCCACGTGTGGGGGAAGGAACTATATACTCAAATGGGTTTTTTTTGTTCAGTCAATTTTGGCCGATCGATATATTCATCGTAAAGAAATGTGAGTGGTATCATTAAAAATCTCGTCCAGACTAGAATTTGAAATTTAAAAGATTTTTTTGAATTTTGTATTTTTTGAGGAGTTATCGAGGATTGAAATTTTGTGTGAACACGTCATATTTGGTATGATTTCGTTCACTTTTAATGTATTTTTTCTTCAAATTATGATCTTTTCTTTTAAAATTTTTTATTTAAAATTACATTTCTTGTCACAAAAAGAATCAATTTCGTAATCCTAATACACAAAAGGTGATAAAAAGACTAGTTCTGGTATCATAGGGAAGTTTATTATAAAAAAAAATTCGAATTCTATTTGTGAGCTGTTTTTTTAGAAACTTCTTAATTTTAGGTCACCTAGAGACTGGTCACTTTTCATATCGATGCTTGGTTAATGATAAACCTGATTTTCAGTAAAATGACGCCTATTAAACAAAAAACACGTTTTCAAGGAATTACACATGTTTTTTATGGCTTCGACTCTGAGCTTTTGTAATTTTTAATAAAATTTTGATTTTCTTTTTGAGGTTTTACTGAATTTTTGGAGCCCTATGGCATAGAATCATTGACTAAAGTTCGATGGGTTTTGTAATGAGCATTAGTGAAGCTATTCAGTGCTTTGATTGGACAGCTAATGACTGTTAAGACTTTATATATAATTTTTCGATTTTTTTTAAACATTAACCAATCATAAACTTATTTTTGTAAACTGTAAGTCAGTCTCAGTACTGACATGATCCCCTTCCTTTCTGCCGCAACCAAAAGTAATATTTTTAGCGGTTTTATCGTCTAACTATCGGTTTTATGACTTCGATGCCACATGATTTCAAAAACAATCTTAAAATTTTTGGATATTTTCGTAATTTTGAATCCTTTTAAAATTTTATCACATTATTCTAATTTGGGTAGCTCCCGTTGGTTTAGGGAAGAAGTTCAATGGATCTTAGATAAAGTTTTCAGAGAAAAGCTTATGGTTTAAATGGCTTCGACACTTTCCTCTCGCACTTTTCTACCGAACTTTTCTATTGCACTGTTTTTGGTTTTTGCCTGTGATTGTTGTTTTCATAGTCATAAGACTTATTGTGATATCTTATTGATTACCCATGCATGAAAAACATCCATGTTCTCCTATCGAGTCATGATTGAGCTTATTTGATGACTTCTGTTGAAAGCTTTTGAATTTAATGTCTGTTAAAACTTCAAAAATATTTTTCGAAATTTTTTTTGAACATTAACCAATCGTAAACTTATCTTCGTGAACTGTACGAACGCCTCAGTAATTACCCGAACTACGTTTTGCCTACTTCAACGAAAATAATATAATTTGAGGCTTTATCTTTTTACTAGTGGTTTGATAAAATCGATGCGCGAGTTTTCATAAAATTTTTTGGAATTTTGAAATTTTTTTGATTTGTTTGTGGTTCTTCTGAACTCCCATCACATTATCCTATTAGTGTTAGTTCCAATTGGCTTAGAAAGGATGTTCAATGGATCATAGATGAAGTTTTCAAAGAAAAGCTTATGGTCTAAATGGCTTCGACACTTTCTTCTCGCACTTTTGTACTGAATTTTTGGTTTTTGCCTGTATTTGTTGTTGTTTTCTTAGTCAATGACTTATTGTAATGGCTTATCGTATCGCTGAATTGTCAATGACAAAAATTCTTATCGTCCCATCGGCATAACTCTTATGCTCCCATCGAGCGCTTTTATTGCCTTTCGCTGAAAGTAATTGAGTTTAATGGCGTTGATACTACCGGTTTTCTCAGAGATTTCGTGGTTTTAATGTATTTGTTCATATTTATTGATATTTTGAAGTGATATTGAAAAAAAGAATCTCATATTGTTAAAAATTAATTGATGATAGAAAAGCCATTCCCAAAAAGGTATTTTTTAATGGCTTCGACACTTTTCTGGCTCAATTTTTTTTGAATTAGCGGTTTTTTGCCTTTTTTTTTAAATCTTTAGGTAAAAAATTCAGTCCTTAAATGCTGATCGGACTCAAAACCTTTTAATTGAGTATTCGAGGATTAATGTTACCCGAGACAATCATTTTATAGCGAGTAGTCTCAAAGTTTTTGATATAATACGTTTTCAATGATTTTTTAAACTTTTCAGTTTTAGTTGTTTTTTTTTCATCAACCTGTAGCTTTTTCTCATCATTGAGAGGTCTAATTCAAGTTTTTGTATTCGAAAAGTTTAAATGTCTAATTCAAGTTTTTGTTTTCGAAAAGTTTAAATGTGCAGTGATGTCATGTCGTAACTGATGTTTTGTTTGTGGACAATTTGCGTTTAAATAAAAGTTTTAGTGGTGTACTTGTTTCTTTTTCTCTTCTTTTAGCACATTCGCGTAATAACAGATCCCAATGATTTTCGAATGTGGCCCAAATGCACTTATTTAATCTTTCAGAATAATTTTAGTTGCATTAGTATGAATGAAAATGGACGGAAGAATACATAGTATTCAGATAATTGTTAATGATTTTAATGGCTTCAATAATTTGTGTTTTCGCAAATTGTTCAAGTTTTTGAGTTTTTCTGCTGCTGTAGTCCGTTCCTATGGCTTAATCTAACCAACGACAGGTCCTATTGGTTTGATAATGAATGTTTAGTACATTTATTATGAATTATTTCGTTAAAAGCTAATAATTTTTAAGACTTAAGAAATTATTTGGTTTTAAAAAAAGTTGATTGATTTTTCAATTTCGCCTTATTTTTTTCTTTTGTCACCTTTGTTACCTAGTCTCATTAAGGAAAATTGCCATCTGCTGTATAATATGGACAAAGTAAGTTTGTACAGTTAAGGTTTTATACGATTGGTTTTTGGCGTTGTTACTAGGTGCGTTCAAATTTAGATGATTAGTTTTTGCCGTCAAATTTTTGTTTTTGCTTCTTTTGTTGTTTGTTTTTTTTTCAATCGTTTTTTCAATGAAAGATCTCATCAGCGCTGTAATGAGGAATGGCACTATGTAATTCAATAAGTAGTTAGGTTTTTAAACGTTTTTTAAACTCAAACATCTATTTTTATTATGTCTTCATTTGGTTGACAATTAAGTCAAAATTGTAGATGAGCTCCGGTCGGAACATCATGTGCGAACGCACATTAACGAGCATCCTTGTTCAATATTTATTTTCAAAATAGATCGGAGAAGGTTTAAAAAATGAATATAAAGGCATTCCCAAACAAACGCGGATCATTTTCAGTTTTTTTCCGAACTCTCCGTGACAACGAACACAGACCCTTTGATGGCAAACTTCAACAGACGGAATTGTTTTAGCGGCTCAAAAATTAACCCAGTCCAAAATTTATCGTTTTTTGAAACAATTGTTGAAAATACCAAATAGCATTCGGCGTTAAAAACTAAAATTTTTGAAATACAAATGTTAATATTTTGAAACGAGCCTAAAAATATTGACAGTGAAACTTTTTATAGCTGCGAAGCTGTGAGCTGAGCGGAGCTATATTGCGGTGCTCTTGGTTTTTTTTACAATTCAAAGAATTTGAATTGTATTGGGGCGCTGTCTTTTTAAGATCTGTTCACACATTTTCATGATTTCTGAAGTCAATTTGGAGTAGTAATTTTGGTCACGCCGAAACAGGAAGTGTAGCGAAAAAGCGAGTGGTTTTGCGGCGTGAATTTTTTTCGCTCTAAGTTTAAAGTAGAGTGATAAAAAAACGGTGTTTGAACAAAAATTTGCTTTCTAGCTATTGGTTTTTTTTATCACATGCGGCAATTTCACTTTGATTTTTTATTGTTTTCGATTTTTTAGCTTGGATTTTTTTCTAAATGGTTTTTCCAATCCATTCAGAGTTCATTCTAGGCCCAGTTTTTTTGTTTGAACCAAATTTCCACTTCTCGAAAGTTTCTACTGTCTTCAAAATCACATGAATGAAAGAATCGCTGATTTAAAGAAATTATGAAAATCAGATATAAAAGGACATAACAGATGAAATAATAACAAATCAACACAAGTCGACTAACGTTTGACAAATTGATCTCGAATGAAAGCCGGCAATAGCAATTTAATTCACAGGGAGCTGTAGCCTACATAAATTTTTGAGTAAAAAAGGTCCGACTACGGGGTTAGAAATTTTTGAATAAGAGCAATTTAGATCAGGCAAAATCAAGAAGAAGCATAAGAAAGTCACTAGAGAAGTGAAATCGCAAGAATGTTTGAGAACAAACGGGCAAAAGTGGAAGAACTGGACTCATGAGAAGTTGACGAATGAGAAAACTTGAGTTGACAGCTGCTTTTATTGGTGCTTCTAGAAACGCAGATATTAAAGGATGATAACAAAAATGACTCTCCGAAGAGAAGACTAGAATTAAGGAGGTCCAATTAAAGAAAGCAGTCATTAAAAAGCTCCCAAAATAACAAGCAAAAAGATGATTTAGTATTTATTGAAAACAAAAGAACCGTTAATTTTTAACGACCGTAAGAGTTTAAAAATGGACGCTGACTTCCTTTTACAGCAATTGAGCAATAAACTCCAAATTGATTTTAACTATTGTTGTCTGTTTTCGAAGAACCGGCGGGCGAATTCATAGCAGTTTTTTTAAAATCTAAAACCAAGTTGAAAATAATCTGACACACAAAATGATATGAAACAGATGACAACTAATTTTTTCGAAATTATGTTCCATGAAGTCTGAAACTTTCTTTAATATAGTTAAATTTAGTTAAATTTCTATTCAATCCACAAAAACTATCAAATTGGACATAACCCGAGAGCACTGAAAACAAATGAGAGATCCCAGACTAAGCTAAAGACAAAATATAACCCAAAAAAGAAATAATGTTTCTTGGATTTTCTCCCCTGCACATCGTTCCACCCGTAACCCAGAGAGCTCGATCCCCTCCCCCCGTGCGTTTACCCACCCCGCGAGCACTCACTGAGAGCAATTTGAATTTGCCCGACGTTAATCAGTTATATTTAAGTGTCTCTGGTGCACTGAAATGGGGCGTAGGATATTGGGAAAATATAGGCGAAAGGAATTCTCGAAAATTTTGTGGAAATTAGGCCAATACCAATATGAAGTGACAATAACAATTGTTTTCATAGAAAATAGCTTTAGAAATAATCAAAAATTGACCAAGTTTAAACCTTTGGTGTTTTTCCCTGTTACTTTTTTTAAAAATCATTGGCCGGGTGAATGGTAGGGACACTTGAGAACTTAATAGCATCGAGTGGATTTTGAGGTCCTCTTTTAAGTGTTTCTATTGGCATTCGCCTAATTTCTGTAGATTTTTGCCTCATAGTTATGAAAACTCCGTTCGCCTAAGCGAGTTTTTAACTAACATCTCACTCCACTGCAATACATTGTCAATTCGAAATGATGACCACTGTCTATATTGTAAAGGTTAACAATGCATTATTTCTGAAAGATTACATAACTATTACAGAATATTTGGCTTGCTTGCATGTCTGCTTACTTCTACTTCGGCTTATTTGTGTTCACCTGAAAATAGAGCGGTCTGGATTAACTGTAAAGTGTTCCCTTCTTTATTGACATAGAACACGTGCATGCACCTCAAGAGAACGATTCGAGTGGAATTGTTATTCCAAGAAAATACTAAAAGAAATGCAATTATGAACCTCAAGAAAAATATTATTTTGAATTTCAGGTATGCAATGTACTGATGAGTAGCAATGAGCAAACGTAGTGAGGAGCAAGTAGACCCGGAGCAACAGTTTATTCTGAGATTGCCGGATGACATAGCTACCAAACTGGACAGTGAATTGTCCACTCTGACCTCCTCCTGCAGCAAATTGGCCATCAGTATTGACAGTGACTACAGGAACTGTGAAGTCAACTATGACGGAGAGCTCATCAAGGCCAAGCTGCATGATCTGCCATGCGTTGTAGAAAGTCTGAAAACTACCGACGGTGAGAGATGTGTAAAGTTGGTTCACTTTTCTAATAAGACTCTGTTTTTGTTCGGTGGGATGGGTACACTGTATGCGTTGTAATAGAAGCTGTTAGAAATGCGTGACCTAATGATAATGGTAAACAGGTACTGAAAAACACATCTTGATTGGTTATGAATCCAACCAATCCAAATCCAAATTGGGCTTCTCAGACAGTGCTGTCCTTAGGCCGCCATATTTATGTCTCTGACAAGCGCTCCTGACTACGATTTCCAGCCATTTCATTGGTCAAATCAAACCATTGCTTTTTCCAATTCTTCAATGACAGTTTGGAAAGCTTAACTTGTTTTTTCAGATCGTCTCGGACACAATTGTTCTCTTTTCGTTTTCCTCCAGGAGGTCTTTTCCAATTCTCGCCTCTTTCAAATTCCAATACTGCGTTGGGAATGTCAGATGGTTTCATGCGTAGAACATGTCCCAGCCATTTCATTCGGCGTTGTCTTATGGTCAAGGGAATCCGGTCGCATTTCGCAATGGACGATCTAATTCTCTAGAGAGGTTATGAATAGGTCGGAATGGGCCTGATGACGCGATGCCAAATAGCAAAGCATTATATGAACGTAAAGGTATTTTTTGATAAATTAAAGCGCGATGTGATGCGAACTGCGAAAAATGAAATTACTCTAAATAGGAAGAAATTTTCTAACGATACGTTCTTTCTGGCAGGCAATATATAGTGATTTGCTATGCTCTTGAGCTCTTTAGACAGATCAAATGATTGGTAAAGCTTTCTTATTCGCATGCTTACTGTACCTTTAATTCATTTAAGTGTCTAAGCGCATACGAGAATAATCGCTCGTTAAGACAATTACTTGTAGTATTGGAAGTTTTGGCAAATGAATCTATGATAGCGTAGATTCTGAAAAAATTTGAGCAAGGAACCTATTGTTTTTCTTGCTAGTTCTTGCTGTGAAAGACGCTAATTTTCTAATTGTTTACAGGGAAGAATTATTACAAGACTGCAGATATCTGTCAAATCATGATAGCGGAACGTGCATCTGCTGAGAAATACAACAACCGAAAATCCAAAAGGCATACATGTTTTCGATTTTGAAAGATTATAAGTTTTTTTTGCGCTCTGTGTTATAGGCCGCGCGTTACAGAATCATTATTAATAGCCGCACAGCGATAGCTGGGGCTGTTATTGGCCTTCTCTTGGTTTTTTTGCGACTCGAAGAGGAGCATTGGTTTTCTAAAGGTTTTTTTTTACCGGAAGTACTATTTGTTCAGGCGGCGTTTTGACCTAATAGTGAAAGTGAGAAAAATTGTCGTATACCTAATTTTTCTGAGCGAGACAATTTTTTTGTTCATGCGCTGCGTTCAAGGAATGATTTTTTGACTTTGTTTTTGAGAGATTGGTGCATATCGATGACAGTTTTTTGCGGTGTTTTCGTCTATTTGGCCCAATTTTTTTATTGTGACTTGGTTTTTTGTAGAAGTAAGTTTTGATCAATGCCGCATGAATATGCAACAATCTAAAATCTATACCACAAAGTTTCAAGTGCAAAATTGGCCCATATTTCTCAAATTTTTGCCAATTTTTGGCTTTTTTAAATTAATTTCTTTGTTTTTTGGCTGTTTGAGCAGACTTTTTTAAACCAAATTAGTAAACATGTCAACGTCTTTTTGATTATTCCTGAACTGGATGTTTTTTACCGACTTATGTGTACACATACTAATCCGATTTTGGTAGTTTTTGTCAAACTTTCTTTGTTTATATTTTGGTTTTATTTATCTTTTGGTGCATCATCGGTATTTTGGGTTTCGTTTTCTTGCTAATGGAATTGTTATTGGCGATGGCTCTTTAAAATTCTGCAAAAATGTTTACCATATCTGAACATTTTTTTCAAATCGTTTCTGTTTCGCAATTGAGCTGTTTTCACTTCTTACTAAGACAGGAAATTGGCTATGTAATGTTCCTAAACATCAATTGCTTAATAACAATAAATCTGTTTTTTACCTCATTTTTTTCTTTTTGATTTTCAATTAGATTCTATTTAGTTTTTTCTTTTTTCATAAATTGAGAATTAGTTTTCTCTAATTTTTTGTTCACAATGTATGTATTCTTCACATTCTAGCATGTTTATTTCTAACATTCTCCTAAGACCTATAGTTTTACTCGCCCTGCCTTTATAAAATTGAAAATTGTCGATTTGAACTAATAATTTTTATCTTTCTTTTTTAAATTGTTTAATGTTTTTTTTCTTTGAAATTGACTAGTTTCAACATGGCTTTTATGTTTTGCTAGCTTCTTTTTTTTACAAATTTCGAATAGCACCCTTTTTCTGCGGTTACTCTTAGGGCTTGGTTTTGGTAACATACGAATTTTTGCGCTGGAAGATTGTTCTGCCTCTTCAGTCTTTTTATTGATTAAATTCGATTTGAATTTTTTGGTCATTGTTTAGCTTTTTTGGGTTCATTGTGATTTAAAGCGACAACCTATGTTTATAGGTAAAGCGACAAAGTTTATTTAATAACCAATCGGTTACTGTTTTTATTTTTTAAAGCAGTGTTTTGATTGCGAGAAATTAAGTAAATTAAAAAATTTTTAAATTTTTTTTTGCCATGCAGTATTTCAATTTTTCTTCCAAAACAATGTTTTTGGGAGCCTAGCACGGCTTGACTTTTGCTGCTCGCGTACTTTGATGTTTTATAAGGCGTACAAAACTTTGTGTATGTTTCATATATAGGAGTTCAGTTTTTAGTTCAGTTGTTTTTGTGGGCTCTATTCAATTTTTTTGTTTCAAAGTAGTCACTTTAGTAGGAACCATTTGATTTAAAAGGTAATTCTTTCATGAAGACGACTCTTCGAGTCATTTCCTGACTTCTACCGGCTGTTCTTTATTTCGTCGTCAAAATTTTTGTTACGAACATATGGCGTCAAAACCACTGCAAATCTGCTTTTTGTTCATTTGTTCACGCAATTTCAACTGACGTGCGTACGTGGCGTTTTTTTGGCTCTTGGTGGAGCAATTTTGTTTTATTCATTCGCGTGATTAATTTTTTGGTCACACGTGACTTACCTCACTCTAAAAAATGACTTCCTCACTTTGAAATCGACTTTTATTTACTTTAATGCAAAGAAACAAGGTCAAATGGGTGTGTGTCACTCTAATTGAAGGGTGTTTGAGAGCAGCTAATAGAGGCAGCAAAAACTTATGCAGATTTTTAATCAAAATATAACATATCAGCCTTCAATTAAAAGATGAATTTTTTGTACTGTTTTTTTGGGACTGCAGATCTACGAAGCTATTGCGGCTATTTTCTGGCATTATGCCAGCTATGTTTTTGTGTTGTTGTGGTATTGCATTAGCGGCTTCGTTTTAACAAAATGGAGAACGTTCCGAAAAACCTTTTTAGTCAGTTATTTAAATTTAATGTTTTTTTTCGATCTTTACAGTAATGTGTTCTATTTAAATGATATATGTTGCTGGTGATCATACACGACTTTTTGAGAACAGGATAGATCACAAAATTTAACATTTTGATGCTTAAGAACTAGTAGCATGTGAAGCAGTTACGAGAACATGTGTGCGATCTTAATCAAAGGTCGTCCAAAGTGTATTTATATCCCCATGGTCTGACACCGCCTCTGAAGAATGTAAGACGGAGTCGATTCAGGAAAATCTTGAAGAAGAAGTACATTGAGTCACCCGACGTGGAAAATGAAGTGAAAGCCCTGTTGAAGTCTGACCTCTATGCTGTTTCTCTGCCCAGATACGAGTTGGTAGATGACACAACAGAGGCAAATAAGGTTTGCACGAGTTATTAATAGCCGCACAGCGATAGCTGGGGCTATTATTGGCCTTTTCTTGGTTTTTTACGACTCGAAGAGGAGTATTGGTTTTCTTAAGGTTTTTTTTTAACCGAAAGTACTTTTTGTTCAGACAACGTTTTGACCTAAACGCGAAAGATTAAAATTGCCGTATGAACTAATTTTTTCTGAGCGAGAGAAGTTTTTTTGATCATGCGCTTCGATCAGTGATTGACTTTTCGAGTTTGAAATTTTTTTTTTGACAGAATGCAGCATATAGATAACCATTTTAGGCCGTTTTCTTTCCAATTGGCTCATTTTTTGCTTATAAATTAGTTTTTTGTATAAATAGTTTTTAATAGAAGCTCTATTAATATGTGAACCTCTGAAATTTGATACCACAATGGTTTCGAGAATCTTATAATGCGTTTTAAATTATAAATGAGCACATATTTCTCAATTTTTTTCTTCATTTTTGGCTTTTTAAAATTCATTTCTTAAATTTTGGATCTTAAAGCGGATTTTTTCCAAAAATTAGTGCATATGGCAATTTAACTTTGATATTTCATGCATTTAATGCATATTTATAACGTGAACTATTTTTGTTTTCTAGAATTGTACTTATGCTTGCCCGATTTCGGCATTTTTTTGGTCCAATTTCATCGGTTTTTTGTTTGTTTTTGGACTTAATTACTACAAAAAATCTTGCTGTGCACTATCATGGATCGTAATTTGTTTTTAATTGCTCTTGAAATCGTTCTCGGCTGCAGATCACACTGAGATGCATCCTCATTCCAGGATGTTTTTTGTTGTTTTTTTTTAACTCTACGTAATTGGTGAGGTGCTTGTGCGTATTTGTTCTTTGCATTAATATTGATTAATTGCTCTCATGGAGAAGCAATTATTGTAAGCGTGTTTGTCTTTTTTATGCAAAATCTTAGCTTGACCGTTTTGACTTTCCGAGTGAAATTTCTCTTGCAATTTCAACTGAAGTGCGTTCGTGGCGTCATTTTTCACTCTTAGTTGAGCTAGTGATTCTGTTCATTCTCGTGATTATAATTTTGATATTTCATGCATTGAATGCATATTTATAACGTGAAGTTTTTGTTTTCAAGAATTGTACACATGCTTGCCAGAGTTTGGCAGGTTTTGTCCAATTTTCCCTGTTTTCTGTTTGTTTTTGGATTTAATTAGAGGAAAAATTCTTGTTGTTCACTGTCAGGCATCCTAATTTAAATTTATTGATTATCTAATAATTTTGTGGCGTTTAGACTTTGCAATTCAGCAATATATTTTCATAAGTGCTATATTGAAAAATTTTTTGACAATTTCAATGCGAAATATTTTATTGTTTCCTATCTTTGAACAACGTTTCTACATTTTAATCTATACAGGAGGATGGCTACATAATTTTATGCTAAACAAGGAAATGTAAATGTTTTTCTTCTTGAATTTTTATCAATTTGGTTTTTAACCTTCACAAATCAAGAAATAGTTTTGTTCCTTATGTGTTTTTGTTTCTGTCCTTATTCTTTGAATTCTAGCATGTATCAGTCTCTCATTTTCTTGAGACCTACAGTTCTAATAAGCGCTGCTTTTGTAAGTTTTTTTTAAAATAAGGATTCTAGCCTTCAATTTTTTTGTTTGCAATTCATTTCATTTGACATAATGCGGCCTTGAGAATTTGCTTGAAATGCCGTTTAAAAATTTTAGCTTGCTTTCACTTTGTACGAGTAATATTGAGGTCTAAGTTTTTATATCAAGCATTTTCGCTGGTATAACCTGTTCCTTTTTTCTTTTTTGTCAATTATTTTGTAAATTTTTCAACTTTTCTGATTTTAGTCTTTTGCGATTTTTGCGATTCTTAGCCCGTTGTTCTTGTTGTCAATTGAATTAAGGCCTCATGACTGTAGGTCTTTTTTACTACAAGGGATACAAGTTTCTTTGCTACAATGTTTTCTCTTTCTATGACAAAAAATATTTGACAAAAAATTGAGAATTTCTATAAAATTTTTTCTAATTTTTAAAACTTTTTCTTCAATAATAGAGATGTTTGTGAGCTCTTCAGGTTTTAGATGATTTCTTGTGTTTGGGGAACTAATTTTTTTAGCATGAAACAACTGTTTTCGTTCGTATGTGTACTTTGTACTGCATGAAAAATAATAAATTTTCCTTAATTTTTGTTTATTTATTTTGCCGGAATTTTCTTTTGTTGTTTGACTTAACGTTGTTTTTTTCTCTGCTTTGATGCTTTCTTCATCGAGAGACATATGCTCTCTGAAAAACCAGTTCGTTCATTGGGAACGATTTTGATTCGCTTCTGGGATTCTTCCGGCTATGTTTCTATTGCGTCGTCAATTTTTTTGCTACCACCATATGACGTCACAACCAGTTCAAATCTGCTTTTTGATCATTCGCTCTGGCAATTTCAACTGAAGTGTGTGCGTAGCGTCACTTCTCACTCTTAGTTGATCTACTGATTTTGATAATTCTCGTGATTAAGTTTTTGGTCACACGTGACTTACCTCACTCAAAAATGGTTTCCTCACTTTGAAATTGACTTTTATTCACTTTAATTCAAAGAGATAAGGTCAAGTGAATCTGTGTCACTCTAATGAAGGTTATTTGAGAGCAGCTAATAGAGGCAGCAATTTTTTTAAACAGATTTTTAATCAAAATATAATGTCTCATCCTTGAATGAAAAGAATATTTTTTGGTCTGTCTTATATGTGAACCTCTGAAATTGATACCACAGTGTTTTTAAGAGTCTCATAATGCGTTATAAATTCTAAATGAGCACGTGTTTCTCAGTTTTTTAATTCGTTTTTGGCTTTTTTAAATTCATTTCCTCAATTTTTGATCTTAAACTTGATTTTGTTCCCAAAATTAGTGCTTATGGCAATTTTACTTTGATATTTCATACATTGAATGCATATTTATAACGTGAAGTTTTTTGTTTTATGGAATTGTACACATGCTTGCCCGATTTTGGCAGGTTTTGTCCAATTTTCTCTTTCCTGTTTGTTTTTGGATTTAATTACAAGAAAGTCTTGTTGTGCACTGTCGTGGATCCTAATTTACTTTTACTGATAATCAAATAATTTTGTGGAATTAGAATTTGCAATTCGGCAAGATAAATTCATAAGTGCCATTTTGAAAATTTTTTTGACAATTTCAAGGCGAAATATTTTATTGTTTCCTATCTTTGAACTACGTTTCTACATTTTAATCTATAGGGGATTATTACAGAGAAGTCCTTCTTCTTCCGAGTGCAAAGAGTGGTCAATGACACAGCTGATCTTCTGAATGTCGGTATAAGCAGCTTCAAATCGAAAAACCCATGTCAAGATCTTATACATAAATGTCTTTTGAACTTAACAAAAACGAAATATGACATCAATAATACGTGTACTTGGGCTTTAAAATGTAGCTGTAGTGTTTGCGCAGGATAGGCTTTATTTTAATGTTTTAGTTCATTCTTTTTTGTAATTATTAACCTTATTTTCTTTTGACATGTTAACAATGCTCACTCTATTTATGATACTGTAATATCCTATCAAAGGTAATAGAAGTCTTTTACTACTACTACTACTACTAAATAAGGAAATGTAAAAGTTTCTCTGCTTGAATTTTTATCAATTTGATTTTTAACCTTCACAAATCAAGAAATTGTTTTGGTCCTTATGTATTTTTGTTTCTGTCCTTATTCTTTGCATGCTTGCATGTGTGTCTATCATTTTCTTGAGACCTACAGTTCTAATCAGCTCTGCTTTTGTCAGTTTTTTAAATAAAGAAAAAGAATTCTAGCGTTTTTCTTAGATTTTTTTGTTTGCAAATTTTTTCATTTGACATAATGCGGCCTTGAGAATTTGCTTGAAATGCCGTTTGAAAATTTTAGCTTGTTTTTACTTTGTACGAATGATATTGGGATCTTAGTTTTTATTTCAAACCTTTTTGGCTTGTATTACCTGTTTCTTTTGTCTTTTTGGTAAATAATATGTAAACTTTCCACCTATTTTGTTGATTTTGAAGTCTTGCGAGTTTTAGCCCGTTATCATTTTGTTTTTTTCTAATTTTAATCCTTTTCTTCAAAAATGGAGATGTTTGAGCTCTTTAAAGCTTGAATGATATTTTGTGGTTGGGTAACTGATTTTTTAGCATGAAACAACAGTGTTCGTTCCTATGTGTCCTTGTACTACATGAAAAATAATTTAAACTTTCCTTAATTTTTATTTATTTTCCGGAATTTTCTTTTGTTGTTTGACTTAAGGTTTATTGTTTTCTCTACATTGATGCTTGCTGCATGGAGAGACATTGACTATCTGAAAAACCAGTTCTTTCAGTGGGTACGATTTCGAGTCGCTTCTCGAATTCTTCGGGCTATGTTTTTGTTTCGTCGTCAAGGTTTTTGTTACCACCATATGTTGTCACAACCAGTTAAAATCTGCTTTTTGATTATTCACACTGAAGTGCATTCGTGGCGTCATTTTTCACTCTTAGTTGAGCTAGTGATTCTGTTCATTCTCGTGATTATAATTTTGATATTTCATGCATTGAATGCATATTTATAACGTGAAGTTTTTGTTTTCAAGAATTGTACACATGCTTGCCAGAGTTTGGCATGTTTTGTCCAATTTTCCCTGTTTTCTGTTTGTTTTTGAATTTAATTAGAGGAAAAATTCTTGTTGTTCACTGTCATGGATCCTAATTTAACTTTATTGATTATCAAATAATTTTGTGGCGTTTAGACTTTGCAATTCAGCAAGATATTTTCATAAGTGCCATATTGAAAATTTTTTTTGACATTTTCAATGCGAAATATTTTATTGTTTCCTATCTTTGGACTACGTTTCTACATTTTAATCTATTCATTAGGATGGCTACATAATTTTATGCTAAACAAGGAAATGTAAATGTTTTTCTGCTTGAATTTTTATCAATTTGGTTTTTAACCGTCACAAATCAAGAAATAGTTTTGGTCCTTATGTATTTTTGTTTCTGTCCTTATTCTTTGCATGCTTGCATGTGTGTCTATCATTTTCTTGAGACCTACAGTTCTAATCAGCTCTGCTTTCGTCATTTTTTTTTAAAAAAATAAGGATTCTAGCGTTTTTCTTAGATGTTTCGCATTTTTTTGCAATTCATTTCATTTGACATAATGCGGCCTTGAGAATTTGCTTGAAATGCCGTTTAAAAATTTTAGCTTGTTTTTACTTTATACTAATAATATTGGGATCTAAGTTTTTATTTCAATTTTTTTCGCTTGTATAACCTATTCCTTTTGTCTTTTTGTTAAATAAAATGTAAATTCTCCACCTATTTTGCTGATTTTCAAGTCTTTGCGATTTTTTGGCCCGTTATCCTTTTTTTGTTGTTCTTTTTTTTCTAACTTTAATCCTTTTCTTCAAAAATGGAGATGTTTGTGAGCTCTTTAAGGCTTGGATGATATTTTGTTGTTGGGTAACTGATTATCTTAGCATAAAAAACGGTTTTCGTTCATATGTGTACTTGTACATGAAAAATAAATTGAACTTTCCCGAATTTTCGTTTATTCATTTTGCCAAAATTTTCTTTTGTTGTTTGACTTAAGGTTGTTGGTTTCTCTGCATTGACGCTTTCTGCATGGAGAGATCTTAGCCATCTGAAAAACCAGTTCTTCCAGTGGGTACGATTTCGAGTCACTTCAGGAATTCTTCGGGCTATGTTTTTATTTCGTCAAGATTTTTATTACCACCATATGTTGTCACAACCAGTTAAAATCTGCTTTTTGATTATTCACTCTTGCAGTTTCAACTGAAGTGCGTTCGTGGCGTCATTTTTCACTCTTAGTTGAGCTAGTGATTCTGTTCATTCTCGTAATTATAATTTTGATATCTCATGCATTGAATGCATATTTATAACGTGAAGTTTTTGTTTTCAAGAATTGTACACATGCTTGCCAGAGTTTGGCAGGTTTTGTCCAATTTTCCCTGTTTTCTGTTTGTTTTTGGATTTAATTAGAGGAAAAATTCTTGTTGTTCACTGTCATGGATCCTAATTTAACTTTATTGATTATCAAATAATTTTGTTGCGTTTAGACTTTGCAATTCAGCAAGATATTTTCATAAGTGCCATATTGAAAATTTTTTTGACAATTTCAATGCGAAATATTTTATTGTTTCCTATCTTTGAACTACGTTTCTACATTTTAATCTATACAGGAGGATGGCTACATAATTTTATGCTAAACAAGGAAATGTAAATGTTTTTCTGCTTGAATTTTTATCAATTTGGTTTTTAACCTTCACAAATCAAGAAATAGTTTTGGTCCTTATGTGTTTTTGTGTCTGTCTTTATTCTTTGAATTCTAGCATGTATCAGTCTCTCATTTTCTTGAGACCTACAGTTCTAATCAGCTCTGCTTTCGTTTGTTTTTTTTTTAAAAATAAGGATTCTAGCCTTTTTCTTAGATGTTTTGCATTTTTTTGCAATTCATTTCATTTGACATAATGCGGCCTTGAGAATTTGCTTGAAATGCCGTTTAAAAATTTTAGCTTGTTTTTACTTTATACTAATAATATTGGGATCTAAGTTTTTATTTCAATTTTTTTTCGCTTGTATAACCTATTCCTTTTGTCTTTTTGTTACATAAAATGTAAATTCTCCACCTATTTTGCTGATTTTCAAGTCTTTGCGATTTTTTGGCCCGTTATCCTTTTTTTGTTGTTCTTTTTTTTCTAACTTTAATCCTTTTCTTCAAAAATGGAGATGTTTGTGAGCTCTTTAAGGCTTGGATGATATTTTGTTGTTGGGTAACTGATTATCTTAGCATAAAAAACGGTTTTCGTTCATATGTGTACTTGTACATGAAAAACTTGTTGTTTGACTTAAGGTTGTTGGTTTCTCTGCATTGACGCTTTCTGCATGGAGAGATTTTAGCTATCTGAAAAACCAGTTCTTTCAGTGGGTACGATTTCGAGTCACTTCCGGAATTCTTCCGGCTATGTTTTTATTTCGTCAAGATTCGTCAAGACCATATGACGTCACAACCAGTTCAAATCTGCATTTTGTTCATTCGTTCATGCAATTTCAACTGAAGTGGCTGCGTGACGTGATTTTCACTCTTAGTTGTTTGAGTGATTTTGTTCATTCGCGTGATTAAGTTTTTGTTCACAGGTGACTTACCTCACTCTCAAAAATGGCTTCCTCAAATTGAAATGTACTTTTATTCACTTTAATTCAAAGAGATGAGGTCATTTGAATGTGTGTCACTCTAATGAAGGTTTTTGAGAGCAGCTAATAGAGGCAGTAAAAGATTTTAACAGATTCCTAATCAAAATGTAACGTCTCATCTTTCAATGAAAATACTTTTTTTGGTCTGTCTTTTTTAATGTTTGTTAGACTGCAGTTTTCGGAAGCTATTGCCGCTGTTTTCTGGCAATCTGCCAGCTATGTTCATATTGTATAGTTCCTAAGTCCTCGAGGATTTACAGTGCAGTGGCGTTTTATTCTCATTGCTTTCAGAGTTGTAACTAGTTATTTGTAATGACCCCTTTTTATGCACTTGTGTAATTCAAAGTCTATCAAATAGAGAGTCATCCAAAAATGTTTTTAGTGTGCAAAAGTTATGGGGCCTTTAATGAGCACTCGAAAGTCATTCTTATCAGTAAGGAACTGTACGTAGGCTGCTCATCCTCATTGGCACTGAGAGGTGTCTCCCATGATCTTGGGGCCGTTCTCGGCTGCAGATCACACTAAGATGCATCTTCTTTCCAGGATGTTTTTTGTTGTTGTTTTTTTGAACTCTACGTAATTGGTGACGTGCTTGTGCGTATTTGTTCTTTCCATTAATATTGATTAATTGTTCTCATGGAGAAGCAATTTTTGTAAGCGTGTTTGTCTTTTTTATGCAAAATCTTAGCTTGACCGTTTTGACTTTCCGAGTGACTTTTACGCCCTTGACTTTTTGCGTTGCGCGTGATCTTAAATTCTCTCTCAATCACAATTTCAAGCAGCTGACATCAATTGGCGGCAATTTAATACCAAAAGTCAAATGAAAAGTGCGCCGAAACTGGGGAAATTTTTTACTTTAAATCTTAATATTGGAATATGTTAACCTCTAATGTGGTTATCTGAAGCCCATTATTGAACTTCTTAGTTCCATTTAGGCTCCGTCCCCCCTCCGACTGAAGCAGGCTGAAATTGATTAGAGCTCCCACTAGTCGTTTGAGAGCAATTCTTCGACGTTTATTCGGTTATGCTTTCTAGTTCAATTGTGTTTTTATAGCTGCGAAGCTGTAAGCTGAGCGGAGCTATATTGCGGTGCTCTTGGTTTTTTGTTTCGTCGTCTGACGCTCTTTTTCGTTTTGCATTTCACACAGCAAAGCTGAAGTCAAATTTTCTGAATGACTTCTTCCTCTAACGGCGTTTGCGCGCGTGACGTCATTTCTCACTCTCTTTAGCAAAAGTTTTTTGCGTGATTAGATTTTGATCACAAGTGACTTACCTCACTCAATAAATTGACTTTTGCGCTTTAAAACTTAAGTTTAATTTGAATTTGTGTAAGGTCAACGGAACTCATATGTGCAGTAAAGGTTCCTAATAAGAGGCTTCTGTGGGATGAATTTTAACAAGCTTTATTAATTTATCGTTGAGTGTTTTTTACCTAGCTTTTTGAGTGGCGTCAATTTTTTTTTCAATTTAGATCTGTCTCGGTTTCTATCTCTATTAAAAGAAAAAAAGAAAAAAAAGAAAAACATTGTTGATTCCTTTGAGTATGAACTATAAAATACAGAACATAGTTTAAAGGCAATGTAGTGTTAAGAAGTATAAATGAAACAAACGTCACATATTGTGAAAGTTTAAAATTGTATTAAAATTACAATGTGCTAAAATATCGACAAATTAAGAGAGATGAATTATAATTGAGCGACCTATTATACGACACGCAGGTCTATTTTTTCGCAGCTCTTCCGGCAATCTGCCGGCTATGTTGATATTAATATAGGCGGCCTTCAACAAGCCTCTAGCTGGCTTTCTGGTCAGTCCAGTCTTGTAGAGTTTGTATATTTTATTGTTCAGATGTAATTTTCCCTGTATGCATTGCAAGACTAATTCAATTATTATTATTATTATATAATTTCTCGAATGCGATTCGAAATATATATTTGGCTCAAAATAGATAGTTCAGACTAAGACTGAGCGCATTTTCAGTTTTCCACTGTCTGTTTCTTGCCAAAAACACATTTTAGTCTGATTCTTAGAACAACTAAGAATCAGACATTCGAAGTCTGCACACGCCCTTGGTCTAAAGATCTGTTGTCACGGAAAGCTTTGTTGGCTCATGCACGAAATCAAGTTTTGTTCAGGATTCGCATGGTCGGGCAGAGTTGAACAAAGTTTTCGAAGAGGTCAGCAGCGAAGATGAAGCGCCATCTACTTCCACTACTAACACTGGTGCCGCTGGATTCGCTCAGTTCAGATTAGATCCCGATATAGATGAGCCACATGAGATGGGCTCTTCTTCTTCTAGCCAACTTGATGATCAGGTGCGTACAACTTTTTTTTACTGTTTATGAAAAATTACGATATCCTGTAACTGTACGCTCTCATCTCAAGAGTTTAATCGTGTTAATTTTTTGTATCATGTTTTGTGTTGTCATTCAGTAGACATTGCTCGCTTCAAACAGTGATTCTGCATTCATTGAAAAATTTTTAGTCTCAGCCGCTAGATATTAAACCAGGAGGCTAGCGAGTTTGTGCACAGCTAGATCAGTCCTCCACTCAAAATCAGTCTAATGAAAAATCAAAATGCTGATTAAACTATATAATGCCGTCGATTCATATATTTGAAACTTTGCCAGAAATTGAGTGGATATCCAGAACAACAAATATTTTCCGGAAGCTAAAATTCCGGGCTTTTTGGGGGTTATCTTTCTGTTATCATATTTGATAAATCTAATAGTAACCATGAGACCATTAAATACTAGTTCTCCTCAGCCACTAATTTGTATAATTGTTTCTTGGATATTTTTTAACGAACAGATTTTACAGATATAGAATAAACTGCGGAGCCAATTTTCTGAATTTTTCTCTCCGAGAAAAACTCCAAACATTCTAATCATTTATCATTTCCAGGTTTGCATCCGAACGTAACAACTTGTGCAACCCCCTATCGTCCTTTTAACTGTTACCCTACTGATTTTCTGAGGCATAGAATTCAAAGTTCAAACAAGGAGGCTCGGTAATGAACATTTGCACATAATGTTCCAACCCCGCTCAACCACGTTTCTGGCTTAATTGTTTACCAAATGAGGAAGATATAGAAACTTTCAAAATTCCGTTTATTCAAAAGTAATTGGTGTATCCTTTTAAAAAATCACTTTAAACTCAAACCACTATACAAATTAAATGATAACTCTTTATGAGAGGGCCGATGATACCTGCCATGCGACCTCTCTTTATTGAGAATAGTTAACAAGTAGCCAAATCATTCAATAGCTGCATTTATACCTTCATACGAAGCCATTGAGACCTATCATTATGAAATGGTGTCGAAGTCTATAAAATCATAATTTATTCACTAAAAATATCAAATGTAATGAATTGCGCCCGCTTTCAACTCCATTAATCTGATGTTGCTATTCGTTATAAACTAAGAAACAAGGCAATCTCAACATTTCAAAAACACTTTTTGCTGAATTAGACATTTGAATAATTAGGGTAAGCATTAGGACTATGAATAGAACATCAAATGGTGGCAAACCTCTCGGATTCCTTAAAAATTGACTAAAACAATTTGCTGGTGCCATAAAAAGCACTGAATTTACTCAGAAAACACAATTTTATTCATTGGACCTCATTTGGAAATAGATGGGCCCGTTTATTAATTGAAACTATAAATGAAAAGACACTTGCCTGTATTGATGAAAAATGCAAAAGATGAGGCTATTAATGGCCTTCACTTGGTTTTTTTTACAATCCTAAAAATTTGGATTGTATTGATGGTCTGTCTTTTTCAACTTTGTCCGTGAATTTAAGCATTTGAAAGGTATAAGTAGGAAAGACTCGGGGAGCATTGATTTGTAATAGAGAAGCTCGGCTTCATAGAATGCTGCAGGAAAGGCCTTAATTGAAGTTTAAAAAAGTATTTTTAGGCGTTTTTGAGCCCAAAATCGTCATTTTTTGAGTTTGATCGTTTTCAAATTGACGGTTGTCAAAATTGATGCAGGTCTCCTGAGAGATAATTGCTTTTTTATCTTTTTGAGAGCTGTATATATACAAAATTATATTTAATTTTTTTAAAAATGTTTTGTACTTTCGAGCCTCGGGCCTGTGAACCTCCCAGGGTTTGGTTACTGCATGGTATATAATGGCAATGGAATAATTTTTTAAATTTTAATTTGACGATTTACCATTTTCTTATGAAACTTGCAATTTTTTGACTTTTAATTTTTTTGTCCTTTTTGAATTTTTTAAGCGCCGGGGGCCGCGGAACCTCCTCTAGGGCTTGAGAATAGGTTACTGCATGGTTGGACATCACAAATTTTTGCAATAATTTCTATTTGATTTTTCGTTAAATTTTTTGATTTTTATCTTTTTAGGCAAGTGAAACTTTTTAGGGCTTGAAATTGGAATACTAAATGGTTTTTGAAATGTTTCTTAAGATGAAATTTTTGGCAATATTTTAATAAAATTTGCAATTGTTCTCCAATTTTTTTTTAAAAGTTACATTTTCTATTTTTATCGGTCATTATGGGCCAATGATACTGCTTCTGGTCTTGCAGATGAGTTACTGAACAGATTCGATATACAATCAATGGTTTTGAGCATATTAATATTGCAAAATTTTAAAACTTTCAATAAACAATAAAATTATAATTAAATAAAATAAAGACACATCTTCCTCCGATTATTTTTCAGTGGTCAAAAAAGAATGAATAACCATAGCCAGGCTGGAATAGTTCCATACCTCGATTCATGAAGCTTCAAGTTGAGGATAGGTGTAGCTTTTAGAACAAAAACTTCTTTTTCATGTTGACATTTCATTTGCAAATATAGTGGTAGTAGTTAAGGTTCCTGCATACAATCTACGGGTTGTTCAGGGTACTGGCTTAAATTTAGCACATGTTTCAATGGTTGAAGTTTGAGTTTGGAAAAAGGGCTGCAGCATCCACCGAGGCATAAAATTTGCCATGAGCACGGATAGTTTTCATTGAACTGTAAACTTTCGCCAATACGTGGCGGTTAGAGTTTTTGTGTTGATATTGTCTGCGTTGGGCAGTAGAGTGTGCCGCACTGTGTTCAAATGAGGTAGTGAACGGTCAAAGAAGTTGTAGTATGCTTTCTTTAGTCTTCGTTATGAATTTGTTATTTTTGCTTTGTCTCGTCATTGTTACAAAAATCTGTATTTTTCAATGAAATGGTAGTCTTAATTGTGCGAGAATATGTCAAGGAGGAAAAGAAAATCATGTGACTCGAAGTACTCGATAAGGGCAGTAACCTAAGGCATTTCTTTGTCCGGCTTGGAGGATGTGTAGTTAATGATCCACATGGTTGCTTTTCTTTTTTTAACTTTATAGAGCTTTCAATCTCTCCTGCTGGCGTACCAGAATTAGGACGCTTAGGCCAAGACAGGTACAACGTAACCAGTGCAGGCGATCAGTTTGGTCTTCCAGCTTGCGATGTTTGATGTTTTTGAAATAGAATGCTCACCGATCCTTATTGAGCCGGCGATTGCTGTGCAAACTCTAAATCAGGTTATCATCCATTAAAACACCAATACCGTGTTGGTTTTGACTGAGGCAGGGACTGTTCCCTTGAGGCTACAATTAAAACTAACTCTGCAACTCAGTCTAGCACTGTTTTTGTCATTTTCTCTTTGCTGCTTTGATAGATGTCTTGTAGGTGTACAGCTTAGGTTGATGCTGTCTGTATATGCATAAGGAGTGGTGACAACATTGCACTAATCGTTCACATAGATATTTAAGAACAAGGGACCCAGTATGGACGCCTGTGGAGCACCACCAGGAATGTATTGGGATGATACGCCACTAAATCTTACGCGTTGAAATCTTCGCGACAAGTAACTACATATCTTGTTAAGTAGGTTTTCTCCAAGTAAGTGTTCAGACGATTTGTCGACATATTTTTGATGACGAACTTAATCGAAAGTTTTTCGGAAATCGAGACACTGGGCATTTTCTTGAGAATCGTAGTCGTTATGAAGTTCGTCAATAAAAAGGAGGAGCTGTAGTACTGCAGAGTAGTTCTTTCGGAATCCAAGCAGTGCGTTTTTTAAGTTTGGAGAGGAAGTGATCGATTTTGTTGAAAACAACTCGTACAAAATCTTTTGGTATTGTACAGAAGGCTGATTGGTCTATATTGATCAACGTTATATATATCTACGTCTTTGAAGATTAGACTGACATCGCATTTCTTCTACGGCTGTTAGTACTTGCCTTTGTTTATACAAGTTTGAAAAATTAGCATTAAAGACTTTGACGGACATGGAAATGTTTATTAGTTCCTGTTGTTATCGTTACGTCTATGGCAATGAAGAGTTTTGGGAGATTCTAAGAGTGTTGAATTGGGCAGCATCCCTTTGTGGTTTTTCCATAAGCTGGTAATTTTGGGTGAAGCAACTTGCCAAGAATTGGTTGAGCATTTCACATTTTCTGTCATATGCAGATGTTTGCCCTTCCAATTACATTGTCTGAGGAACGCTATGCTGCTTTTGAATGCTTCTTGGGTACTTCTTGAATTGCGATAAACCATCGGCTCTTGAAAACAGTTTCTTCAAAAACGACTTGTTCATGAATTGCCCTCTTCAGCAACTGACAATGTCTGATTGCGATCCACTTTTCTCCTTTTTCTGTTCGAGTGCTTGATCGTGTGATATCTTCTTGCTTACCCATAGTAGAAGTATGCTTCAGTGCCTTGTGGCCTCGAAACTTGTTCAGTCGGAATGTTAGTTTCTATTAAGTTGTGATATGATTTCTTTAGAGCTAGCAGTACTCCGCTTTGTTTTGTTGCGACAGCATAGGTTTCAATCGTTTCGAATGATTGTGAAGTTGGGTAGAAACAAAGCGTCACTGGGTACTTCCTCTGCCAGCCATGTTTGAATCAGATATAATGTAGTATCTTGATGTGGCTATTGAGTTGGCCAGATCGAATCCTCTTCGCAAGTTGCAAAGACTTCTGGCGTTGAAATGCAGTAAATTTAGTGGGCCTAGTGAACTTGCTTGTTGATCGACACCATTATCTTTGGTTCGGCTGTAAATTCTAGCCATTTGTTGTCGGCTGGTTTTTCAAGTCTGAGGTTTCTAGGTCGCAGGGTCTTTTTATCGATGCCTGAATCGACGATTTTTTTGCGCTGAAGATGCAGATGATTCTCCTTGGCTGGATCTTCATGGCTGAGTTATTTTCGTTAAGAAACTGGTTTGTGCGTATATGCACGCGTGCGTGTGTTTGTTCTGCAAAATAGGACAATTTTTGAATAATGGGTTGTGAAAAAGTGAATAAATTTGGTGAAATCAGCTACTGTTCACAAAAGGCTATACCTCGTAAGCTCCGCAAAAAAGAAATTGGAAACGTCAAATTGAAGTTTTCTACATTCCAATGGCTTCATTATGATACCAGTCATATCTTTTTACAGCAATTATATTGATCGGCCAAAATTGACCGAATAAAAAAAATCTTTTGATCATAAGATCATTTCTCAATGAAGTGTGAAATGATAAATCTTGTACTTTTCTGCTAAACTATATGATAGTTTGTGACAGGTGCGTCATATCATGCGTGAGATAAGCGAGATTCAGAAACGACGCCAGCAGATCAAGCAGAAACTGGCAACGTTGCACACTGGGTCAGAGAAGCTTACCCTGGACGAGGAACTGAGCCTTCTCCACAGCAAAGAGTCAACGAAACTCATGTACCTAGAGGAGCTGAGGTCACGTATGACCAAACATAATAGTGGCAATAATTGATGTGTTATCGAGTCTTTATTGTTCCGACCCTCTTGAGGGGGGAGGAACTATATACTCAACTGGGTTTTTTTTTTGTTCCGTGAATTTTCGCCGCTCGATATATTCATCGTAGAGAGTTGAGACTGGTATCATTAGAAAGCTCGTCCAGCGTAGAATATGGAATTAAAAAGATTTTTCTAATTTTCGTTTTCTACAGGGAGTTATCGAGGTTTAAACTTCTGAGAAAAGGAGAGTGAATTCACGTTGTTTTTATTCACATTTTCCGGAATTTTTGCCTAAATTTTCGTCAATTTTGGTAAAATTTGTTATAATTTTTAAGAATAGTGTCGTTGATTTCATTTTTGAAGACGAACAAGCATTGTTGATTGTTTTGATTTATTTTTTTTTTGGTCAAAAAATCTGGATAAACATTTCAAAATTTAGCCTTTTTCATCAAAAACAGCACGAAATAAGCTACTTTAGTCCACTTTGATTAAATTTGCCGACAGTACACCCCCAAACAACACTCATACAATCTTTTTAGACTCAGAGGTGGGCTATTTCTACTTCAGAGTCCGCTGAGAGTGCACTGTAGTTAAAACTTTGCCGTTTTTTGCTAACTTTACTCGCTGATTATCAAAAATGCAGAATTTATTTTGAGTTTTCAACTAACAAATTATCTATATCTACAACATTCGAAAAATCAATTGTTCCTAACGGACAATAAATATTAGCAGGGCTAGTTTTGGGCCATTCTTGGACTGTTACAATCCAAAGAAATCGGGTTGTAATCAGTCGGTCTTTTTTTTTTTTTAAAAAAAAAGACTTTTTTTTTAATAATAAAGAACAGAACATATCAAATCAAAGCTCAGGAGTGATAGGTCCAACCAATTCGCTTGCTAAGCACCTCCAAGCTAATGCATTTAGTTTTTTAATTGAAAGTTTATGGTCGTTTCTTTTTTTAAAAATAATTGACTTTTCAATAAGTAATGGCTTAATTAACTTTTCCTCTATTTTTTTCTTAATTTGCTCAACTTCCAGCTTAGTGTCAGCAAAGAAAGACTGCTTCTTCTTTCTACTGAGTTAACATTTATTCTCGGTTGCAGTTTTAAGCCTGAAGTTATTGTTTTCTGGCTTTGATACTACAAGATTTCAGATTTTTGTTTGTTTTGATATTTGCTAGTTTTTCACGTTTTCTAATTTTGTCACATTATCACATTATTGACAGTTCCATGTCACCTTATTAGCATTGAGAATAAGACACAATTGAAGATATTAAAATCTTGAAAGATATACATCATCGTTTTAACGGCCTCGACGCCTCTTTCTTGAAGAAATCAATTGAATTTTTTAATTTTGTCTCTAACTGTCATTTATACTTTGTCGTTTCGGTCGTATGAAATTTCCTGTAGAGTGATAGCTTTCATTGGCTTTTTATGGAAGAATAGAAGAACCGATATTCTGATATTAGTTGATAGCTGATGGCTTTCATGACTTTGAAAACAACCGTTTTCCAAAATTAAAAAAAAACTTTTTAACTTCGCAATTTTGTTCTTTTTATGTTTCTTTTTTTTTACCTAATCTCGTTAGTTAATTACTGGTCAAAAATGACATTATGGGTGTCAAGGGAACAAAACGGATTGGTGTCCCAAAATCTTTTTTTAAAGAATTTGTTATGACCTTACTGGCTTCGACACCGGTTTTTCACAAAAAAAAGTAAATTAATTTGATTTTGTCATAATTGACGTTCTTTTTGTACATGCAAGAAATATTCTGGATAATTACAGGTCTTGAGGGCTTCCTTTTCATGAATAAACGACCCTAATTAAATAGCTGTTTTTGTAATTAATGCCTTTCATGACATTGAATGTAATTTTGTTTCGAAAAAGAAATTAAAAGTATTACATACTTTAGCACTTCGCTTTTTTGTCTACTTGTTACCTAGTCTTACAATTGAATGGCCACGTACTACATTATAGCTGTTTGAAGAAGGCACAATCAAATATATTTTGAGTGCCAAAATCTGGCTTCACGGTTTTGACAGCGTTTTCTGGCAAGTTTCAATTGAAATTTTGTTTTTCTTTGTTGTTCTTTTTAGCCGCTTTAAAAAATGAACAAGGACAGGTCCTAATGCCCTTCTATAGGAGCAGTGTTAATCGTAAATTTGTGGTAATACTAATTGATTCCTGATGGTATTTATTACTTTGAAGTTAACTGTTTCAAAAAAATAAGTTAATTTTTTACTTTACTGTTTTTGTTCTTTTTTGTATAATTGTTACCAAACCTTTTTATGGACTGGTCGCATATGTTTTCTGGTGATTTATATGTAATTTTTGTTTAGTTTTAATTTTATCTGACGGTATGTTGACTTTCTATTAAATTTAGTTTTTAAGAGGGACATAAATTTTTTGATGTAACTAATGTTTGTTGTTGTTTGATTTTGCTGTTCGTCTTGACTCGCTTTCTTAATATTGACATATAACAGCAATCTAATGCATCAATTTTTACTCCACTGAGTTATTTGCTTTGGAGTCTATCTTATCGTTCATACAGAATTTTTTGAAAAAGACTTGGGCTTTTTTGGGATTCGCAAAAAATAATTTTTGGGTTTTTCTATCTGTTCCTCATTTGGTAGACAATTATGCCAAAATTGTGGATGGGCGGGATCGGAACCTTATGTGCCATCGCACATTACCGAGCCGCCTTGTTGATTCTTAGTGTGAGGTCAAGATTGTTTGAAACGGAATTGTTTCGCCATTCGAAATCTTGGGATAGAAGCTTTTAGAAGCTCTATTACGAAGTCGCTCATCTTTCTTGGGCCGAGATAAAAAAGGACACTTTTTCCAGGAATATATACAATTAAAACTCAAACCGGTGCTATGCTAGAAAACAGACTCAAAACTTTCTTCATTTTTAAAGTGAATGCCTGAGTTGGTTCTAAATTTGATAATTGTTCATGGCTATCACAGCCAGCAGTCACTTCGAAGCAGTTTGTTTGCATCGCAAATTTTCATATGGCGTCTATCGGAGAGAATATACATGAAGCAAAAACCACCTGCAGATTCATTTTGACTTTTTAAAATAGACGAATAGTTTAAGTTGATTTTCGCTGTTAGCTGAGATATTTTCTAGTCTGCTGTTTGATTAAAACGGTCTGACAAAAGAGGCAATCTCTTCATTTGAGTGGAGAATAAATTTACCTTTTCTGCAGTGTAAAGCGAACGTACATAGTCTTTCGCGCAAAAAGTTATTTAGTGGGAAAATCAGAGGATTATGTACTTCAAATGAATACCCAGCAATTAATTCTGCATATTCGTTACTGTTTTCCTTCTTTTTTCGAAGTCTGACGTTGGTCTTTTCGTACCTGTGACCATAATGTTTAAAAAGTTGGGTCAGGCTTCTGATATGATATTGATAAAAATTTCCGACATTTGTGAGGCTAATAAGAATTGCTATTTTCAGATTTTGTTTGGTTGAGCTCCTGTGGCCCGGCAATCATTCAAACTAGCAACGAAAGAAAACATCAGAAAATAGAGACAGATACAGCGTGCCCTCAAAATGAAGCCAACATCCGTAAAGAGAAGTCAGCATCAACGTAGCAGCATTAAAGGCAATCGATGCAATTCCAAAAGGAGAGGACATATCACGAAACGGACCTCAAGAACAGGTGGATTAGTGTTACCGATATCAACAACAAAAGCATCGAGAACATCGTCTTCTAGTAGTATATCAGTTGCCAGCAGAGCTCGAGATAGCCAATCAAAATCAACGCCAACAAATACCAATCACAGCTCAGGAAGAACAAGGTCGCCTTCTAACAGTCGAAGTCCTCATAGGACTACGAAAGTTACAAAACACATGCGAAAGTTATTTCTGACCAAGATCAAAACCATCAGAACCAAAGCTAAAATGAACACTTGTAAATTATTCGAAGAAATCACCTGTGCTGTTTGTAGGTTCTCATTGCAAGATCCATACAAAATTTTACCGTGTAATCATTCATTTTGCAATTGGTGTCTTACGGAATGGTTGAAACAGAACGCAACTTGTCCTATGTGTAGATGCAAGCCGACCATCTTCAGAAAAGATCGCGAGGCACGAGCCAAGGTCGAATTCGTATGTGGTCGCTTGTCCTCAGAGCGACAACTCGAAATGGGCTACGGTCGGGTTCTCTCAGAACAACAGTACTGTCTAATTAGCCATAAAATGAAATTGGGCGAGTTTTTGAACCTGGTTCCGCAATCGGCAGCCAGTCAACGCGAAGCGGAAGCCAGAAGGGAAAGGGAGTACCAGCAATATGCAGTGCAAGTTCAGCTATTGCAAAATAGGTTGCAAAATTTGAGGTCGCAACAGGAGCAGCTAATGCGTAGACGGCGAAGACAGATTGATTCGGTCAGAGAGAGATTCGAATCGGTTCTGGAAGCCTTAGATCACCAGGAGGAGTTGCTGACGATGCAGTTGGAACAACAACAACTCGCGGTCTATTCTTAGCAGGCTGCCGTAATTTGAAGTAAAACTTGATTATAGAGTCCACAACGTAGGCAGGAAACTAAGTTCGCAAATCAAAACAATTTAACTTTTAATGGAAAAAGATCTTTCGCGTGTGAAATTATATGATACTGTTTTGAAACAAGTTTGAAGAGCATCCGAAATGAATTTCAATTTGTAGATGAAGTGAAACATTTAAAGAAAACATCAATCGTATTTAAAAGTGGAACTTTTAATTGGTGAATGTCCACTTTATTGAAAAAAATTTGACCGATTCTTGTCAACATTTATGCTATTTGCTCCATTCCACCGCCTGCTACATTGATTGTAACCCTTCCTCGTGTAAGACCAATTGTACTACCATTTAACGACTGTTTACTAATTCCTAAGTACTGGTTACTTCACCTTACTAATCAGCTAAAATTGAAATGTATTTGATGAAATAAATAAAATAGTAAGCTACCTTCAAAAATAAAGATCCGTACAAATTTCTACAGCGTTCAACTCAGTTATCAAACAGTTTTGTTTCTCGGAAGATAAAAAATTACGAGTTGAGTGTTTTCTTTTAGTTTTATGCATTGCAATACTATTTTAGGTGCATTTTTTTTCGAAACCTTTAACATAAACTAATGTTCATATATATTGACTTTGTCGCACAAGATATTGAGCTCGGCCCTCAATTCCACTATTACTTATTGATTGAAATACCAAGTATACTTCACTTTGTAAAGTTAGTTCACCTGGCGTCTTACTTGATGGAATTAGTTGAGTATTATTGTTATTTCAGTTCTTATTCTAGTAGAGTTCCGTTTTCAACTATTATCGATGCTCAACTGCATACAGAAAAATTAACAATAGCTGTGCTGTCTCTCTTTTCTGTTTGTTTATTTCGTTTCTCATCCAAACGGTATCCTACTATCGCTATTAACCGTACAACCATTGAAGCAAAGGGTTCTTTCAACGAACCATATAAATTAGCCTTTCGTTTTGTCGAGAAAGTTCCTGCAAGTTTTTCGGAACTTTGCTACTGTCGCTAGCACTGTAAAATAGAAACAAAGTTTGTTGAAATGAACCTAAACAATTATAATCATTATGATTTATTATTAAGTTAGTAGAATCGATTTAGTTATTTTCAATTTCTTATTTAATATTACCAATTAATCCAACTATTGCCCAAAATCATTCACTAATCGCACTATATAGAATGTGGCCATATATGTTGAAGGTTTTCACCTTTGCACCCCCAATAGTTCCAACCCCTATCCATCAACTCCGATTTTGTCACTCCTCTGTCTTATCACCCCGATTTTCTAATTTTTTTTAATAATTCGTACAGTCAATATTCAGAATTAGGTATACGTCGGGTAAAGGGTTGATGCATGAAAAGCTAATGGGGTTAAATGATGCAGGGGTTAAATGATGTAGGGGTGAAAAGTAGAAACTATTTGATTAAATATTACTATTTGCAATAGTTGGGTTTAACCTGTGAGTTTTTTGTGTGTGAATGGAAGATGCTTAGAAGATCAAGATTGTGAAATTTGAATTCCGCGCAACATTGTCTTTCCTATCAATTTTCTGGTGTGCATGCTGCTAAGCTCCTTTTAGCTTGTGATGCAAAAAGATTAAATTTGCTGCGTGATCAGAGCAAGGAGGATCGGTTATGTATGATCTCCCATTTTTCCACCCATCTCATCCGGAAACTTCGGAAACCATCGAAGGTTCATTGAACGTGTGGATATTAAAATTTTGAAACTAGCTCAAGTGTTGGTATAGTTTTTATCAAATTAACTCCCAGAGTTTAACTCCAAGAATTAACTCCGAATCAAAATTTCACTGAACTGTTGAGCAAAATAGCTTGAGTTTGTTGTTGCAAAAAGTATGACAGGAAAATAACGATTGTACTTAAATAACGATTATTTGCACGTGCAAAAATCGATTTTCTTGTTGAACAAAATTGGAGAGAAGAGAAAATGGCGTTTTTGTTCATATCAGCTTTCGAAAGAGAACGAAAAACGTAAGTGTGAAAATTTTTTGCCAAGCGAGTGATTTTTGATCAGGTGTGGCTTTTCGGAAGCAATTTTTTAGCAATTTTAGCAATTTTTTAATGTTGTGAGAGCAAGAAATCATTCAACGTTTTCTTAAAAACGTTTCCATTGTTTGCCAACCGAAGCCACTGTGGTAACTTTCCATTTCTGTACGCATTGACGAACGATCGAATTCATTCCAAAGCTGGTTTTGGCATTCTGTCTAATTTTGAATTGTTTTGTTCGAGTATTTTGATGAAGATTCAGACATCCGTAAAAGTTTTTAGAAATTTCTGGCCTGGCTTTATAATGAAATTTGATTAGCGACATTTTTGCTATTATTAGCTCAGCTGGTAGGGTCTTTGTCTGGATTAGCAGATCTCTCGCTTTCTCATACTTTTTGCGCAGAAAGCACACCTTTATGCCCCAGTTAATCTGTCGGTTAAGGCGTTTTAGGTTTTTTGCTGATAAATTTTGAAAGATTGCCGAAAATGATAAATGTGAAAGCACAAGTGATTTTAGAAGAATGCGCGCGGTCAGGGGAATTTGATGTCTTAAGTAAATTAATCTTATAGCATGAGCCATCTTTTTTAACGTTTTATTCAGCTGCTTATCGAAACTAAGATTCCTGTCAATTTGAAAACATGATATCTGCAAATTTTTTTTCGTTTTTGCAAAAATAGATCCGAAATCAGAATTATCGCGCGAGAAAAAGATTAATTCGGTTTTGTTTGTATTCAAGGTTAGTTTGTTCATCTCTACACATTCTTCTGTTTTTTGGAAAATTTCCATGACTTTTTCATGTAAGCTACTTGTCTGTCCACAAGAGACAATACTTGTGTCATCTGCGAATTGAATTACTTTTTCCGTTGTGTTTATATTAGATGAGAAATCGTTCACATATTTTTTTACTTTACTTTTTTAGGTAACTTGGTTTTTCTAGACCATATTAACAGGTAACTGTGTTTCTGAGCTTTTTTGACCACTTCTATATACTGTGTTTTTTATACTTTTATTTAACTTGCTCTCAAACAAAGTTTGTTGAAATAATATTAGTCCTGTCGGTCTTTTTTATGCAATATTTCGCTTGACCGATTTTTCGTCTGACGCTTTTGACTTTTCGTCCTCAAAAACGGGATAAGCAGGTAGTGCCCAGCGGGCATTAAGTGCTCTTAGAGCCTTTCAGCTTAAAATGTTTTCGAGACTTATACTTATGGTGTGAAGGGCGGTTCTTAGAGGTTGAAGACACCCCCTCTGTTGACCCCGCCCCCCGATTCCCCCCTGCGCTGTTGCTCCCACCCCACTGTTGCCCACCCCTGTCCTCTCACCCTCCTCATCAGCCCCCCCCCCTCCTCCCCGTGGCTACGTTCGAACAACCGATCGCTAAAAACGCAATTTTATACTAATTTTATCAATTTTTTTTCAAGGTTTTTGAAAGTTTTTGTCGTTTTTGAGTTCTTTCAGCCCTAGGTGTCAAGTAACCTCCTCTAGGGTTTGATTATAGATTACTTCATCGTTTCTAGTTGTAGTGGAATGGTTCCAACATTTTAACATCACGAAATTTGGCGTTTTTTTTTAACTAAACGTGCATTTTTAAAAAATTTTTTTGACATTTTTCACTATTCACGTCTTTTCAGACGCAGGGGCCAGAAAACGTCGTTAAGGTTTGAAAATAAGTTGTCAAAAAATTTAATTTGCCATGGAATAGCTTTCAATTTTTTAATAGGACAAGTTCTAGCATTTTTTTGATAAAATTTAGCATTTTTTCAAGTTTTTTGAAATATTTTGTCGAATTTTAGGTTTTTCCAGCCTCAAGATTAGAGGAACCACCTCTAGTGTTTGACAATAGGTTACCATGTAGTTTCTAAATGTAATAGAATGTTTTTCAACAATTCAACACCACGAATTTTAGCATTTTTTGTTAGGAAACTTGCATTTTTTTTTTATTTTTTGATATTTATTTTCATTATTCAGGTTTTCAGGCTAACAGAAAATCTCCGCTAGGGTATGATTATAAGTTAATGGAAAATGTTTTTTGGGCGTTGATTAGTTTTCAGCTTTCCTTATCACAAATTTTAGAATTTTTATGCAACTTCAAATTTCTTTTAATATGTTGTCTTTGCTTAGGTTTCTCCAGCCTCGAAGCCACATAACCTCCTCTATGGTTTGATTATATGTTTTGCATAGCTTTTTGATGTAACGAATGGTTTTCAAGCTTTTAAAACCAGCAATTTTGAAATAAAAATTGCAGGTTTTCAAGTTCTTTATTTAAACGACTCCAGCTATAGCAGTTTTTTTATATAATTTTTTTTTCAAAATTTCGGAAAATTATTACCATGTTCCAAGTTTATGGATCTTTTTGAGCCAGTGAAACTTTTTGAAGCTTGAAATAGGGATACTGGATAGTCTCTTAAGAAAGTGAAACGGTTTTGAAGATTTTATCTTGAATTTTAGCAAGACTTCAATAAAATTTGCTTTTGTTTTCCAAAATTTTTCACTATTTTTTGTCCATTTCTGAGTTTAACGACCATTACTGGCCAACGAAACTTATCACAAAACTTTGCAAGTCTTGGAGATGGGTTACTTGACAAACTTTCGAGACAAGAAATGGTTTTTTTTTTACTGTGAAGTTGAAAACTTTTTTTTTGCCTTTTTCAGTTCTCTATCTTTTATTTATTAACAAGGCTAGAAAACCAGAAATTGCAGATCGCAATCCAATCATGGAAGTTATTCCTTTCTCTCTGTCGGTTAGGGTTCCTTTCCTTCTCTTTCCCGTTCACGTTTTTCTCTCTCTCACACTCTATCTCTCTCTCTTTGTTGATGCTGCATTTCAGCTGCTGTTATGTGGGATAATGTCATCATCTCTGATTCTCATTAACCATTTAGCAATTTTTGTATATTTTTCAAATGTTTGGAAAATTATAATCATTTTCCAAGTTTATGGATCTTTTTGAGCCAGTGAAAATTTTGAAGCTTGAAATAGGGATACTGGATAGTCTCTTAAGAAAATGAAACGGTTTTGAAGATTTTATCTTGAATTTTAGCAAGACTTCAATAAAATTTGCTTTTGTTTTCCAAAATTTTTCACTATTTTTTGTCCATTTCTGAGTTTAACGACCATTACTGGCAATCGAAACTTAACACAAAACTTTGCAAGTCTTGGAGATGGGTTATTTGACAAACTTTCGAGACAAGAAATGGTTTTTAACTTTTTTTACTGTGAAGTTGAAAACTTTTTTTTATTTTGCCTTTTTCAGTTTTCTATATCTTTTATTTATTAACAAGGCTAGAAAACCAGAAATTGCAGAGTGCAATCCAATCATGGAAGTTATTCCTTTCTCTCTGTCGGTTAGGGTTCCTTTCCTTCTCTTTCCCGTTCACGCTTTTCTCTGTCTCTCTCACACTCTATCTCTCTCTCTCTTTGTTGATGCTGCATCTCAGCTGCTGTTATCTGTTATGTGGGATAATGTCATCATCTCTGATTCTCATTAACCATTTAGCAATTTTCGTATATTTTTTTTCAAATTTTTGGAAAATTATATTCATGTTCCAAGTTTATGGATCTTTTTGAGCCAGTGAAACTTTGAAGCTTGAAATAGGGATACTGGATAGTCTCTTAAGAAAATGAAACGGTTTTGAAGATTTTATCTTGAATTTCAGCAAGACTTCAATAAAATTTGCTTTTGTTTTCCAAAATTTTTCACTATTTTTTGTCCATTTCTGAGTTTAACGACCATTACTGGCCAACGAAACTTATCACAAAACTTTGCAAGTCTTGGAGATGGGTTACTTGACAAACTTTCGAGACAAGAAATGGTTTTTAACTTTTTTTACTGTGAAGTTGAAAACTTTTTTTTTAATTTTGCCTTTTTCAGTTTTTTATATGTTTTATTTATTAACAAGGCTAGAAAACCAGAAATTGCAGAGTGCAATCCAATCATGGAAGTTATTCCTTTCTCTCTGTCGGTTAGGGTTCCTTTCCTTCTCTTTCCCGTTCACGTTTTTCTCTCTCACACTCTATCTCTCTCTCTCTTTGTTGATGCTGCATTTCAGCTGCTGTTATGTGGGATAATGTCATCATCTCTGATTCTCATTAACCATTTAGCAATTTTCGTATATTTTTTTTCAAATTTTTGGAAAATTATATTCATGTTCCAAGTTTATGGATCTTTTTGAGCCAGTGAAACTTTGAAGCTTGAAATAGGGATACTGGATAGTCTCTTAAGAAAATGAAACGGTTTTGAAGATTTTATCTTGAATTTCAGCAAGACTTCAATAAAATTTGCTTTTGTTTTCCAAAATTTTTCACTATTTTTTGTCCATTTCTGAGTTTAACGACCATTACTGGCAATCGAAACTTATCACAAAACTTTGCAAGTCTTGGAGATGGGTTATTTGACAAACTTTCGAGAGAAGAAATGGTTTTTAACTTTTTTTTACTGTGAAGTTGAAAACTTTTTTTTTAATTTTGCCTTTTTCAGTTTTCTATATGTTTTATTTATTAACAAGGCTAGAAAACCAGAAATTGCAGAGTGCAATCCAATCATGGAAGTTAGTCCTTTCTCTCTGTCGGTTAGGGTTCCTTTCCTTCTCTTTCCCGTTCACGTTTTTCTCTCTCTCACACTCTATCTCTCTCTCTCTCTCTTTGTTGATGCTGCATTTCAGCTGCTATTATGTGGGATAATGTCATCATCTCTGATTCTCATTAACCATTTAGCAATTTTCGTATATTTTTTTTTCAAATTTTCGGAAAATTATATGTTCCAAGTTTATGGATCTTTTTGAGCCAGTGAAACTTTTTGAAGCTTGAAATAGGGATACTGGATAGTCGCTTAAGAAAATGAAACGGTTTTGAAGATTTTATCTTGAATTTTAGCAAGACTTCAATAAAATTTGCTTTTGTTTTCCAAATTTTTTCACTATTTTTTGGCCATTTCTGAGTTTAACGACCATTACTGGCCAACGAAACTTAACACAAAACTTTGCATGTCTTGGAGATGGGTTACTTGACAATCTTTCGAGACAAAAAATGATTTTTAACTTTTTTACTGTGAAGTTGAAAACTTCTGTTTAATTTTGCCGTTTTCAGTTTTTTTCTATGTTTTATTAACAAGGCTAGAAAACCAGAAGTTGCAGAGTGGAATCCAATCATGGAAGTTATTCTTTTCTCTCTTTCTCTGTCGGTTAGGGTTCCTTTCCTTCTCTTTCCCGTTCAAGTTTATCTCTCTCTCACTCTATCTCTCTCTCTCTCTCTCTCTCTCTCTCTTTGTTGATGCTGCATTTCGGCTGCTTTTATGTGGGATAACGTCATCATCTCTGATTCTCATTAACCATTTAGCAATTTTTATATATTTTCAAATTTTTGGAAAATTATAATCATGTTCCAAGTTTATGGAACTTTTTGAGCCAGTGAAAATTTCGAAGCTTGAAATAGGGATACTGGATAGTCTCTTAAGAAAATGAAACGGTTTTGAAGATTTTATCTTGAATTTTAGCAAGACTTCAATAAAATTTGCTTTTGTTTTCCAAAATTTTTCACTTTTTCTTGTCCATTTCTGAGTTTAACGACCATTACTGGCCAACGAAACTTATCACAAAACTTTGCAAGTCTTGGAGATGGGTTACTTGACAAACTTTCGAGACAAGAAATGGTTTTTAACTTTTTTTACTGTGAAGTTGAAAACTTTTTTTTAATTTTGCCTTTTTCAGTTTTTTATATGTTTTATTTATTAACAAGGCTAGAAAACCAGAAATTGCAGAGTGCAATCCAATCATGGAAGTTATTCCTTTCTCTCTGTCGGTTAGGGTTCCTTTCCTTCTCTTTCCCGTTCACGTTTTTCTCTCTCACACTCTATCTCTCTCTCTTTGTTGATGCTGCATTTCAGCTGCTGTTATGTGGGATAATGTCATCATCTCTGATTCTCATTAACCATTTAGCAATTTTCGTATATTTTTTTTCAAATTTTTGGAAAATTATATTCATGTTCCAAGTTTATGGATCTTTTTGAGCCAGTGAAACTTTGAAGCTTGAAATAGGGATACTGGATAGTCTCTTAAGAAAATGAAACGGTTTTGAAGATTTTATCTTGAATTTCAGCAAGACTTCAATAAAATTTGCTTTTGTTTTCCAAAATTTTTCACTATTTTTTGTCCATTTCTGAGTTTAACGACCATTACTGGCCAACGAAACTTATCACAAAACTTTGCAAGTCTTGGAGATGGGTTACTTGACAAACTTTCGAGACAAGAAATGGTTTTTAACTTTTTTTACTGTGAAGTTGAAAACTTTTTTTTGCCTTTTTCAGTTCTCTATCTTTTATTTATTAACAAGGCTAGAAAACCAGAAATTGCAGAGTGCAATCCAATCATGGAAGTTAGTCCTTTCTCTCTGTCGGTTAGGGTTCCTTTCCTTCTCTTTCCCGTTCACGTTTCTCTCTCTCTCTCACACTCTATCTCTCTCTCTCTCTCTTTGTTGATGCTGCATTTCAGCTGCTGTTATGTGGGATAATGTCATCATCTCTGATTCTCATTAACCATTTAGCAATTTTCGTATTTTTTTTTTTCAAATTTTCGGAAAATTATATTCATGTTCCAAGTTTATGGATCTTTTTGAGCCAGTGAAACTTTTTGAAGCTTGAAATAGGGATACTGGATAGTCGCTTAAGAAAATGAAACGATTTTGAAGATTTTATCTTGAATTTTAGCAAGACTTCAATAAAATTTGCTTTTGTTTTCCAAATTTTTTTACTATTTTTTGGCCATTTCTGAGTTTAACGACCATTACTGGCCAACGAAACTTAACACAAAACTTTGCATGTCTTGGAGATGGGTTACTTGACAATCTTTCGAGACAAAAAATGATTTTTAACTTTTTTACTGTGAAGTTGAAAACTTCTGTTTAATTTTGCCGTTTTCAGTTTTTTTCTATGTTTTATTTATTAACAAGGCTAGAAAACCAGAAGTTGCAGAGTGGAATCCAATCATGGAAGTTATTCTTTTCTCTCTTTCTCTGTCGGTTAGGGTTCCTTTCCTTCTCTTTCCCGTTCAAGTTTATCTCTCTCTCACTCTATCTCTCTCTCTCTCTCTCTCTTTGTTGATGCTGCATTTCGGCTGCTTTTATGTGGGATAACGTCATCATCTCTGATTCTCATTAACCATTTAGCAATTTTTATATATTTTCAAATTTTTGAAAAATTATAATCATGTTCCAAGTTTATGGAACTTTTTGAGCCAGTGAAACTTCTTAAAGCTTGAAATAGGGATACCGGTTAGTCTCTTGAGAAACGTTTTTTGATCATTTTTTATCATTTCTGATCATTTTCTCCGGCACAAGGGTCCTACGGATGTCCTCGACGGTTTGATGATCAGCTTTTGCATAGTTTCTAGAGTTTATGAAATGGTTATCAATATTTTGATGACTCCAGCTTTCGCAGTTTTTTGATAATTTTAATTTTCGGAAAATTATTATGTTCCAAGTTTATGGATCTTTATGAGCCAGTGAAACTATTCAAAGCTTGAAGCAGGGATAATGGATAGTCTCGTGAGACAATTAAATGGTTCTTAAGATATTAATATCTTGAATTTTAACAATTTTTTGTTAAACTATGCAATTTCCGAAATTTTGAATATTTTCTGAGTTTGTGAATTTTATCAATAGTTTTGAAAATTTAACTTTGAAATTTGGACGCTTTTTAAATTTTGCAATACTCTGAATATTTATATTGCAAGTATTATCGATTATTGCAAGTTTTTTATTCGATTTACTAACAAGGCTAGAAAACTTAAAGTTGCAGAGTCGAATCAAGCGAACGCTAGCCTTACTAAACTGTGGCTATCTACTGAAGAAACCAGCCGCTCGCAGGTCGTTTGAGAGCAATTCGCCCGGCGTTAGTCGGTTATGTTATATGCAATTTTTATATACTACTTATTCTATACTATTTTTTATATGCAATTTAGAGCTTTTTTTGTGATTTCGCCGTTTTAGACGCTCTTTTACCGCTTTTTGTACTCTTTTACATGGTAATAGTTTCTAAGACAATTTTTAGTCAATTTTTTAGTTTCTAAGGCGATTGAAAATGGTTTTTATGTTTACATTCGTGGACTTTTCATTTCGTTAAATTCAGTTAAGTTTTGTTTAGTAGAAGAAAATAGGCTAAATTTGATTAATTTTTTGCCCTATTCTGTTTTGTAACTTTCAGAAAAATTTGTCATATTGAATTGTATAATAATTGTTGGTGCTACGGTTATTTTTACTATGTGAAAACAATTAAAGGCTTGATAGCACTTATTTTCTTAAAATAAATTAATCAAGTTTTTTAGTTATTAATTCTTCCTCATGGTTTAACTGCTTTTGTGCGTTTGAGTGTCGCGTGGTTGCCTAATGAATAAGCAAGGATTGCTTGTTAAGGTGTGCAGTTATCTATTTTTTGCAATTTTCGGAGAGTTATTTAAAATGTAAAAGTTTTTTTTTTATAGTTTTCGTTCTTTAATTCTCTTCTGTTTCGCTCGATTTTTCTTCTTCGAATGTTGGTTTTGTTTTCCCACCACTTGATTTTCGTTTGTTAAACACAATTGCATCACACCACTACATTTGTTGGCATTTGTCACGATGACTTGAATAATGATTTGAGCAGCAGCATATGGAACACGTGGCTGTGAGGTCGCGGGTATATTTTTTAGCCTATGGACCTATTGATAGCAGCTTTTTATTGATTTGCGGATTAACGGTGGGGAATGAAATACTTGGAATCGATTTCTTCTCAACTTGAATATTTTGCTATCCCTTCGGACTTGTTATTCCGGCCCTAATTCTTTCGTTTTTTCATTTAAATTGATATTGAATATAATGAGGGAAAAAGGTCTCTGGTTAAATCATTATATAATCTGCCGCTTCACATAAAACTACTCAAACATTATCGTATCAAATAGCTACGCGCAGCATGATTTGTGCTTTATGCATAATTTACGCTGGGCGTTAGAATCGGCTTGAAACTTTTAGATTAAAAACTTTTGAATTGTCTTGCTTGTTTTCTCTTAAACAGAAGGTATGGTTAAAACGCTTTGTTCTTTAACTCTTGATAAGCTACCAAATATAGGATTTTCATTCAAAACTGCAAGATGGCATATCAATCTGCTCAAAAGGCAAGAAATATCTTTTTCTGGCTGTAGTTTTTGAAAGATTGGGTCTTGCCACACTATTGTTTGAGCATTTCGAAAAAGCGCAATATTTCTTGAAAACAATCTGAGTTCGAACAATCGATTACTTATTTTTTGGGGTGCAATAGAGACACATTATATGTCCAAAGAAGCTAAACGTTGTGCTATTTGGAAAATTTTAGGTATTACGATTAAGAAATCCTTCAACGCCATATTTGTTAAGATAATGCTTATGTGAAAATGGAATCATCAGCAGTCTTTTCCAAGAAACGAATTGGGAAGTGCGCGAATAATCAGCATAAACTGAGGGCCTGAACTCAATTAAAAGTTTATAGGCGTTTTTTTTGAGCAGTGGTTGCGCAATCCAAAAATTTTTCGGAAAGCTTACACAAAGGGTCGAAAAGTGTATGAAAACTTGTAGAGCTATAGTGAAGTGCTCTTGGATTTTTGATTTTCAAAAGGGTTGCATTGGAGTGTGTCTGTTTTAGAACTATTTTTTCAACTTCCTTTCATCAGTTAGACTTTTTATTATTACTTTGTTTTAATTAATTATTTGTGAAACTCTGTTATTTGTGAAACTCTGGATTTTGTCCGTACTAGGGGGGGGGGGGGGGGGGGGGGGATCGATATATTAATCGTACAGGATTGTGAGTGGTATCATTAAAAAGCCTGTCCCGCATAGAATATGTAACTAAAAAGATTTTTTTTTGAATTTCATTTTCCACAGAGTAATCTAGTTTAAAAATTTTGTAAACATTTGATTGATTTTCGTTGTTTCTGTTCACTTTGTCTGTATTCTTGTGCACTTTTTGGCCAATATTTAACGAAAGTGTTGTTGGTTTTACCTCTAAAAACAAAAAAGTCTTGTTGAAAAGTTTTAAAAATTTTGATAATTTTTTAAAATTCAGATTTTATTCATCAAATGACTCTAAAAAGGCTTTTTTTATCCACTTCGTTTAAATTTACCAGATTAACACACCTAAAAACTGCTGACATAATCTTTGCTAACTCCAAAACGAGCTAGTTTTCAACGTGGATCCTTTGAGAGTGTTCTTGAACTAAACGTTTGCCGGTTTTTTGCTAATGTAAAACGATAATTATGCAAAATGCATCATTTATGTTTGATGTATTGACTTTTTGTCAAGTTACTCAGATCTATAATATTCGAAAAAATAGAGTGTTCCAAATAGACGAACGGCAATAGCAAGGCTAGTTTTTGTCTAATCCCCTTTTTCCCCTTTTTATGTTAGTTGCTGTAAAGATCAACTCAAATCAAAAGGTGCTAATAACAGGTCTAACTGGCTTCCTGGGGAGTTCCAAGGAAACCTATTTCGTTTCGTAGCCGAAAGCTTATGGTCTTTTTGACTATAAATTTTTGTTTAATTAAACAATGGATTTTTGAGATTTGTGATTGTCTTTTTGGTCAACTTGTAGCTTAACGTCAGCTAAGACAGGTTGCGTCGAGTTTGTAGTTGAATAAAATTTATTACTTATTGCGGTTTTACGTAATGGTTTTTCTGCTTTGATATAACCAGTTTTCATCGTTAAGGTTTTTTTCATTTTCGTGTCACATAATTGACACCTCAGATCGCACATTATTGGCATCTCAAAGGAAGGCATTCAACACACCAGTATTTTAGTGAATAGATTAGGGCTTTAACTGCTTTGACACAGTCTTCTGGCAGAATTGAATAGAATTTTTTGGTTTTTTGTAGTCGTTTGACATTTTCTGGATAATTTTAGGTCTTAGCGTCTTCGTATGAATGAACAAGGGTACATATGTACTGATTTTGTTTGATAGCTCAAGCTTTTCGTGACTTTGAAATCAAATGTGTTACAAAAATTGAATAGATGTTTTTTTAATTTGCATTTTGGCTGTTCTTTTTGTCTGCTTTTTGCCTGTTGCCAATAAATACAGTTTGTATTTCCAATTATTGGTTTTAAATAAACGCTTAATTGCTTTTATCAAACGTTTTTGGTGCATGGCTTATTGTTTTAACGGCCTGGATACCGGTTTTTTAACAGATTAATTTTTTTATCTTTCCTGTTTGTCCTTTTTGCAGTCGAATGTGCTAATTTCAGGTCTAAGAGGCTTGCTACGGAAGAACGAAAGAAACTGTTTGCTATTTTCAGTTTATGGCTCAAGGTTTTCACGACTTAAGAATCAGATGTTTTAAAAAATATAGATGCATTTTTAAATCTGCACTTTGCTGTTTTTTGTCTTCTTTTTATCTAGTCTCATTAACTGCAGGTCGCAAATAAAACTATCTGTGTCAAAGGAAGGCCCAATTGAATTTCTCTAAGGTTTTTGTGTGCAATGATTATTGTTTTTACGACTTCAATACCGGTTTTTCGCAAAATAGTTAATTTTGCCTTTTCATCGTTCTTTTTGTAGACGTTTGACATATTCTGATTAGTGATAAATCTCATTGATTTCCTTTTGAGATTGAAAAACTCTATTTAATAATTATAGATGCAATGTTTTGGTTTCTTTGAAATTATTTCTTTTCGAAAACAAATTAATGTGTTTTTTAGCTGCTCCCTTTTTCTTTTTTAATACCTGCTACCTAGTCTCACTATTCAGAGGTTACTTATGTTAATATTGTTGTTTAAGGAGGCCGCAGTTAATTATATCTGAATTTTAACGGATTATTTTATGATTTTAACAGATTCTTCTCTATTTTCTTGCAAAATTTAAAGGAATTTTTGTCTGATTTTGTCGTTAATATTTGTAGACGGACGACATATTCTGGTTACTTACAGGTATCACTGTCTTTCAATGAGTTATCGAACTTAAACCTTTTTAAAGATATCAAATGGCATCTAATTGTTTTCATTGGAATATTTTGTTTTCGTAAAAACAAACGCTTTTTTCAATTTCTTCGTTTTTCTTTTTTGTCTGCTTGTTACCCAGTCTCATCAAGGACTGGTCCCATTTTTTTCTAGTGAAGAACAAACAAGTTTCTATAGTTCAGGTTTTATTTATCATTTTGACTTTGTTATTTGTTGTTTTTTTTTTCAAAAGAGTAGACATTGTGTTTTGGATGTAAATGTTTATTTGATTTTGTTTGTTTGTCTTGTCTCATAGTCTTAATAATGGCAGGTGTCAGCGGCTCACTAATGTGGCATTGTTTGCTCAGGAAGCGGATTCAGTTGGAGACAATTTTTTTAAACCTTGCACCAATTATTTTGATCCTAAATGAGAATTTTTTAAAGATTTTATTCCTCATTTGGTAGACAATTCAGGCAATCTTGTGGATAAGCGGTGTCGGAACCTTATGCACGAAAGCACATTACTGAATCTCCATGTTTTTGTAATCGTGCTTTCTAATGTTTTTAATAGCAAGTCTTGATAATTTGGGATAATAGCGGCTTGATAATTAGGCATATTTGAACTTAACTTTGGTTTAGTTTTAGAGCGAACGTTTTTGATGACTCATTTGTTGTCGAAAACTGTTAGTTAGTTTTGAATGTTTACCGGGTTTTTGTTTTTGTATTCTCACTTGGGTACAGTAATGAGTTGGCGAATCGGTCGTCGTTAGAGCTGTACTGAATCTGTTAAACGTTTCAGTTTGTAAGGAGTGGCTTCATTCGATGTGAAACTATTTGTCCTAAAAAAACGTTGATGAATTTTTTAATATTGCGTACATTTTGTCGATAAACTTATCTTAGTGTTTGTACTATACGTTAGGATATGCCCTTATTGATAGATGGTGTGATGTATAAACGGTTTAATCTAACTAGTTAACTGTTTTAATGTCAGAACTGAGTTTCAGACTCGTGATGTTCGATTTGGAAAATTAACAAGAAGGCTCGCTTGTTCTGTTTTTGGCACAGAATGTTCCCACCTTCACATTTGAAATAAAATATATGAAATCAATTTATCAGAAATGGTATTTCAGAAGCATTTGTTTTTGCACCAAACAATGTTTTTATCCAGCTGCTACGAAAAAGTTAGCTTAATTTCGGAATAAACAACAGGGAAACTTTGAGTCCTCAGTGGAACCAATAGGACTGAGTGAAAAACCTTCAAATGCTAAAAACTTTGCTGCAATTAAATAGTAATAAGTACTACCAAAAGAGTTTTCCAAAAACGTGTTGTAACTAAGTTTTCAATTCTTTTGCATTATACACGATTTTGATTGTGCTTCATCTGTTTGTATCTATAAATCGTTGAGAAATTAAAGATTTTTCTACAATCTGAAGTCGAATTGATGATAATTAACTGTTTTTCTTAGACTCTACTTTTCTCCGCGGGACGTTTTTGTCAAAAACACTAGTAATTGTGACAGCAGAAACTACACTTAGTTTTAATAAAAAATGTTTTCATGTTTTACCTAGATCATCAAAAACTAACAGAAAAAGAACAACCACGGAAACATAAACTCGATGTGACGTGTATTTTCCAAATAGCATATAGAAGTGAGAATGAATTTTGGCAGTCGTATAAACAATCGGCAAAATCAGGTTAAATGAATCAATCAAGTTGAGAAACTCATCAGAAACAGAGCAGGACAATCACTCTAATAGATTGGACGAAACCATAACCTACGTACAAGAAGAGTCAGAAGAAAGACGATATATTTTACCAAAAAGCAGTTGAGACCTCTTAGTGTTTTTATGTTTAGGACAGAAAGACGAAACGTTCATCAATAGTCAATTAAAAACTTATTTTCAGTATCGGTAAAATTCGTTTTTTGAATTGAAGTTTAGTATCAAAATAAAGAGGGATGGAACAGTTGAAGTCCTAAGTGTTGTAAATTGCTTGATTTAAAAATTCAACAATGTTTTCAACAACAGGAAAGGAAACAGAAGAAAATGGAGAGAATACATCTGAGAACAAAATTTAAAAAACCGCCCGTTTTTAAAATTGTGTCGTTTTTAAGCAGATTATCTTTGAGCGTAAATGAAACTGAATGCAATAAAGACTGCCTGTTTTCAATTTGAATTGTCTTTATTATTGATAATCAAGTAAGGTGCCCAAAAAGACTGTTAGTAGGTGAACTAGAGTTTAAGAGGTTGACATTTGTTCAAAACAATTTTTTTCTAAGTCAAAAAAAATATTAGATTCACAAGTTCTTCACACAGTTGAGGCGAAGCATTAAGGTAATTAGTTTGCTGCCCTTTAATAACAGTTGTGAGGAAGTCTAATGTTGAAAAGGAGATAACACTCAAAGCAGCAGTCAAAGCAGGGCAAGTCAGGAAAAACTGAATTCTCGTTTATATCAAAAGTAGCCGTCCGCGCCCTGAAGACCAATGTTTTTTGTTACCTGTACTGGTTAAGTGTGATTAACTGTTCTGCTCTCTGATAGACTCCCTGATATTTGACTTCAATTGACCTCAGAAAGAGAAATATGAAGTATTAAAAAAAGTCTGCACCTACAAACAGCATTCTATTTTATATGAAATTAGATCTCATTAATAACTGACTGAATATGTGGAGTTGCTCCTAACAACTCATAATTGTTGCTGTTTTCATGAATAACCCAAAAATGGAACAAAAATTTAGTTTAACCTGTCTGATTTCTTTTTCAGATCTCAGTTTAGTCCGAAAAGGTACAAAATTCAGAATGAATCATTGTTGATCGGTGTTCATTCAATTGAACATATTGAACATGCAGAGAGAGTGAATGATTTCGCTTAACTTTAATATTTTTCTTTTCCGGTTTGATATGAAATATCTTTGTAGGTTTTTGAGTCTTCAAAAAAGTTTAAAACAATTAATCCTTAATAGACAGATCTCAAATGATTTCCTCTTATGTTTATCAAGACTTAAACAAGGATTTAAAACAAACTGAACTTTCGATGAAAAGTTAGTTTAACACAGATCAGGCCCGTTGGATGAGGGAAACACGCTTGATGAATCTGTCCATTCCTGCTGTTTGTATTGTGAAACACGCTTGACTTTATTAAAACATTGTAATCTAAGACGTAACTGTTTGCTGTCCAGTGAAAATTTATACTTAGTCTGTGACATGGTTTCGTTGTATCCCTAATAAGTTAATTTGGAAATTCGCAATAGACTTACGTGCAATTGCAGTCAAATAAAAAAAATCTTGAAGTACATTTTTTGAATGAGTTGTGAATTGGATTCCCGGTTCAGTCTTTGTATTTTTTGTTGATGGACTCATTGAACGTGTAAGTTGTAATTATTTGAGAAGTTTGTTGGTTTGTGAAATGGTACTTTTGGAGATTGATGTGTTTTCGAATGAGCTGACGCTTCTGTTTGACAGCCGCTGAGAGAAAATATCCGTTAATATCTGCATTAAGAATTTTTTCGATTTCTTTCGATTATAGTTCAAATCAAGCCCTGCTATGATTTCGACTGACCTTCTTCTTGGTTATACATCTTTTTCACCCCGGGAAGCTCTTAAAGTTTTTTATTATAAATGACATAACTTACTCCAATTGAGTCTGACTCTATTATAAATGACCTTTTAGGGTACCCTGAACCTCTTTCATGGCCAATTAAGGAGTCGTATATAATAAATATCATGAAGGCTGTTAATAATAAAAGAAAAGGCAACCAAAATAAAGTAAGCAATTTGAATTTTTAAAAATTTATTTTAAATAAAAGTAATTTCATTTATTTTTAACTAAATCTTATATGTTGCCTCAGCAGTTTCAACTCAATTCCGTATCTGTTGCCATATATTATCCACAGCAGGTGAGCCTGTTTGGGAGTTATCCTGGCATTCTGCCGGCTATTGTTTTTAACGTTTATTGAAAAAAACTTTATGTCCACGTAGGTTTTTGGTATCACACTGTATTTTGCATTTTTGATTCTGATGACCGTGTCGAAGCTTGCTGTGTAAAGTTGACTTTTTCTTAAATTAACGAAACGTCTACTTTGGCCTCTATTTCTCTCGTTCTTTTACCCTGAATTTTGCATTATTTGGCCCTTTTCGGTGTCGATGCTCTTCTTATTCCGGTTATACCCGGCCCGTGGAGATCTTTTTCATATCAAATTAGAGGTGAGGAGTTTTTCATTCCCTTGGTGGTCCGATTTTATAGCTTTCGCTACTGATCGCTGTTTCTTTCCAATTCTGATTTTCTGTTTTCCAGGTATTTCATGGCATCCAGAGGTGGTCCTCAGCGTCCACAAGGAACTGACGGCAGCGATTTCAAGAGTCGAACAGTGATCGCAGACAGATACCTGGTCAGCGCCAGAGCCAAAACACGCCTGAGGAACTTCATATTTGCACACTACATTTTGCATGTAGTGACAGTCGCAATTATGCTTGTATGTAAACACACAGAAAAAGATGCCAAAAAGCTAGCTTTGAACCCTTTTGTCATCTCGCCATGGTTGTTAGTTTGGCTTGGCAGTAGTATTCCGTGTGGTTTAGCTTACGTCTCGCTAGCAAGGAACAGGTTAACCTTAATCATCATCTACATATGGGGTTCTATCTTTCTTGGATTTTGCCCTCTTGCCCTGGCACTTTATCATCTGTTCAACACCAAGCATGATCCAAAAGAGATGATATTCATTTTGGACTCCTTTGCGTTGCCAATTGCGGAGTTATTTATTTGCATTTTTGGATGCTTCGCGCAATTGGGAGGATTCATCAATGCCAAAGTTCTGAGAGATGCTTGGATGGCGAGGAAAGAAGCTTGATGAATCTGTCCATTCTTGCAGTTTGTATTGTGAAACACGCTTGACATTATTAAACATTGTAATCTAAAAATTTTTATAACGTAAATGTTTGCTGTCTAGTGAAAATTTATACTTTGTCCGTGATATGGTTTTGTTGTATCTCTAATAAGTTAATTTTGAAATTCGCAATAGAGTAACCTGCAAATGCAGTCAAATAAAAAAAAATTTTAGAAGTAAATTTTGTGATTGAGTTGTGAATTGTATTCTCGGTTCAGTCTCTTGGTATTTTTCTTGAAGGACTCATTGAACATGCAAGTTGTAATTATTTCAGAAGTTTGTTGGGTTGTGAAATGGTACTTTTGGAGAATGATGTGTTTTTGAATGAGCTGACGCTTCTGTTTGACAGCTGCAGAGAGAAAGGATCCGTTAATATCTGCATGAAGAAGTATGATGGACACACAAAGCCAAAGCCGTCCAATAACAAAAAATATTCCCAACAGGTATTTATTTTAAACAATAATATCCCAAAAGTGGTCATCAAATTCCTGGAAGTTGTACGTAACAGAGCGCTGAATTAATGTTTCAATCACTTTTGCGGGAAATTAGATTCTTGGGGTCCGTCCCTAGGTAATATGTTGCTTCTTTTTTAAGCTTTTTAAAATGGGTAAGTAAAAGTTTTGTGTACGTGTTTTAGTCTGCCCCTGAACCAGTAATCCAGAGCTGCCTAATCAGAGCCAACTCAGCTCACAAGAAGATCAGCACTGTTGTTCACAGTAAAGATGTGAACAAGTTCCACCTTCAATTCGGCACCATTCTCAAAGCTAACATGGACGGACTAAAGAAGGCACCCAGACCAGCTAAAGCGAAAGCTAACTGAAACTTAATAACAAAAAAAATTAATTATTTACGAATCCCACTACAGGTTAGGCATCACGTATTGATAATATGCGTATTGATATTTGAAAGCTTTAAATTTGTTCAGATTCGAACAAAATTTTGTGTTATATCAAACTTATTGTCAACTGTTTTAAGTTTTGGTTTGAAGGATGTAGCGTTGGTTCGGTGCAAGAGGGTGGGCAGCGGTTCAAGATGGTAGCTATCAATTAATATCTTTTATTAGATTTTATTCGTGCAATTGTACCCCTCAGTTGATATTATTGCTCTTTTTGTTGTATGATTTAAATGATTAGCAACCTATATATACTTTCAAATTTAAATTTTCTGTTTCAATTTTTTTTATTCAATTCTAGGTTTTGAATAATTGAACTTCTTCCATTTAGTGTTCTTCAGTATACTAAATGTCTACGGTAGCAACGCAATGGGGGAACAAAAACTTTACAGAAAACATTGCTTAGTAGCAAGTCTCTTTGTCATAGTAAGAGATTTTGATAATTTGAGGACAATGAAATAAGAGTATAGTTGTTTAAAGTTGGCTCTTATCCAATCAGAATCGCTGTGCAATCAGAACTCCTTGTTCCGACCCCAGTTAAAGGGGGACTATATTATCAGCTGGGTTTTTTGACGTAAAGACAGGCATAGTAATATTAAAAAGCCCATGAATCGTAAAATTTAAAATTAAAAAGATCTTCATATTCGTATTTTTTCAAAGAGTTATCCAGGTTTAAAGAATTTGTCAAAAAACAAAATTTTAGCGTATTTTTAATCACTATTAGCGTAATTTTGAACTACCAAATTTAGATTTGTTTTGCGGCATTATTTCAATATTAGCACTAAGATTGTGCTATTGATAATCTTTTGTAACTCATTGGCAAGATTGTTATTCGTCTCATTTTGTTCCTAAATTGAAAGTTTGGATTATAAGGGGGTGAGCCTCCTTTTTTAAAATGTGTTCTCTTTTTTATACTTTTTAACGTCAATTACAAGTCAAATTGTAGCACTGGTTTTGGTAGCGCTAGATTATCAAAGGAAGCAAAAGATTGAGTACACTGAAATTAACCAATTTTCATGTTGTTTGATGTCAATGTTTAATGCTTCTGATTTTTTGATATTCATTGTCTTCGGAAAATTTATTTTTAGTTTTTGCCTCGTTTCTTCAGTCCCGATTTTTTTTAATAGTGTTTCAATGGCAGCTCTGAGCTGCTGTATTCTATTGAAACGAAGTTAATCTGTTTTTAGCGGTTTTGGTTTTCTTTTCAAATTTTAGACTTGGATTTTGGTTTCTAAGTTAAACAGTAGATGGTTTTTGTCTTTAACCGCATTTAACTGTTTTGTTGTCTTGTCCCTTACTCTCAATCATTAGATTCTCATCAGATTTCTAATTCAATCGTATTCGCTTTTTTGTGCTTTTTGCTGAAATAACGAAAATTATGACGGTTCTTATTTTTGTGGAAATTGTGTCAAATTGTGGGCAAGATATGATTGGTTCATATAATTTCAGAATTTTATCATTATTTTTCAAAGAAAATGGAGTTTTTCTCTGTCCAATTTTTTGTTAAAGAAAATTAAGAAGGTCTTGTTTGTGTGTTTCTAATAATGTGCTGCTGAGGGTCTGTTCCTGACGTCATTTTTCGCTTGCTGTATGGGTTTTAGGAAATCGTTCGATATTTTTCCAAGTGCACTTATCAAATCTTGGTTTGAGAATGAAGAATCTAATTATTTTAAATTGGGGTTAACTGGATATTTATCAAGGTTAGTCACTTGAAAAATTTCGTGTATGAAGTTTGTTTTGAAAAATGGATAGAAGTTGATGTCAGAACCTTTTTCTTGAGATCTTCCTTATTCAAATTTTTAACATCATTGCGAACTCAATTTGATGCAGTGAGTTTTGTAACGCTGGATTTAATGGTTTTGTTCCGCTCGCTGGATTTAATTGTATAAAGCAAGCAAAAGATTGCAAGCTAAAGGGGGTTTGTTTGAACAATTCGAATGATAGATAATCTTTTTCCCGTGCGGAAATTTGACGGCTGTTTTACTCTTGATTGTCTGCATATGCTTTTAAAGCTAATACAAATGTTCTAATGGTGAATAGACGTTACTATCTAAATCCATTAGTGGACAGCAACAAGGTTTAATGGTATTGACTGTGTTTTCATGAGACATTGTTTTTTTATGTTCTTTATTTTCGCATGCTGCATGGGTTTCGGGAAACCTTTCAATTTTTTTTCGAGCGCACTTATTAAACTTCTTTTGAAAATGAAACCTGCAATGGTTGTATTTTCAAATAAAATTGAAATAATTAGGTATTAACTTTGTAATGATTAAAATTTGTTCCTTGAAGGAATTTAGTATATAAAGTTTGTTTGAAAATCGGGTAGAAGCTTAATTCCGAATTTTTAAAGGTCTTCAATTATTAGACTTTTGGCGTCAATGGGATGTCAAATCGAAGCAGTGAGTCTGTAAGGCTTTATTATAGTAACCAAAAGGTTGTGTGCTTTAAAGCACGAGTTTTTTAGCGAACTTTTGGATTTTAGAGAATCTCGTTCGTGTAGAAATTTCACTGCTGTTTTTCTCTTATTGTCGTTTCAATCGGATACGTATGTTAAAATGGTGCATAGACGTTGATATATGTATCTAATAATGGACAGCGTAGGTTTTTATTGGCTTTGACTCCACTTGTTTTCTTAGTTTTTTTCGTTTTTTTTGGTTGAACTTTTTGTCTTGCCACTTACTCTTTTAAAGAAAAGTCCAACTGAGGTGTAGACAGGGATGAGTGGAATTATAAAACATTTTCTCAGAAGAGCTATTTTTATGTTTCTGACGTAATCGTTCTGTAAATTTTATTAGTGAATTTGTGCTTTCTACCTGTAGGCCTTGTGCTTTTGTTTTGTTTTTTGTCGTCTATTTAATCTGTTTCTGTTGCTGTTTTTCGTGGAATTATCACAGACTCACAAATGAAAGGACCATCTGACTTTCGGAGGAGACATCAAGGGATTTTTGTGTCTTTTGAGGTAAATAACATACTCTTTGAATACTTTGAAATTCTTGTGTTCAAAAACAGTTGTTTGTTTTTTCAAAGGTGTCTCGTTTTTGTCGGTTTTTGTTTTGCTTTTTGTTAAATCTCAATAGACTGCTCGCAGTTGCTTTCTTTTAGTAAAGTCAATCGAATTTTTTCGGATTTTATTTTACCAAATTTTTGAGTTCGATATTGGTTTCCTGAAAAAAATTGTTAGAACTAGCTTAAGTTGCGTACCAGTTATGTTCAAAATTTTTTATTGAATTCTGAAGCTTGTCCTCTTTTTATTGGTATTGGCTTGCCTATTTCGCGAATTGACCGTTTTCTCAATTTCATTTTTTTCCGCTGGTTTTCTGGCAAATTATGTTTGTATTAATTGAATATCATTGTTTTGTGAAACGTGAAGTTTTCCTTTGACCAGATTTTGTTTCTTTTCGCAACTTTTTTAACTTATTTGTTTTGATCACTGTCAGTAGCTTACGATACCGTAGAATTTTTAAAATTCGAATACCTAGCTACTTTCTTTTGATTTTTCTTCGAGACCCGATCGTATCTTTTTGTAAGCAGTTGTCTACCTCAAATGTAGTTCGACCACAAGATCTTACGTCAAGAAGTTAATGATCTTTTTTTTCGCCGATTTCAGACGGTCTGCTCAGTTCTTAGTGGAATTCGTTTGCTGGATGTTTTCTGCTGTCTTTTTCTTGATCTGCATGTTTCAAGTTTTTAACATCCTTGAGACCTTAACGTGATGCGGTGTGCTTTTTAACGCTGAAATACTAAAGGAAGCAAAATTGGGAGTTTTTGTTTGGACAACTTTCTGGGTGATAGAGAATCTTTTTCAGGTGCGGATTTTTGACTGCTGTTTTTGCTGTTTTACTCTTGATTGTCTGCATATGCCGTTTAAGCTAATACAATTGTTCTAATTGTGCATAGACGTTACTATCTGAATCTGTTAAAAGGACAGCAATAATTTAATGGTATTTCTTCTGTGTTCTCAAGTGTTTGTTTTCTTGATGTTTTTTGTTTTAGCTTTCTGCATGAGTTTTGGTAAATTGTTTAAATGTTTTTTCAAGCGAACTTATTAAACGTTATGTGAAATTGAATCCTCGGACTAAAATATTGATGCAGTAACTTGATTTGTTGCTTGAAGGATTTTAGTATAGAAAGTTTGTTTGAAATGCGGCTAGATGTTGAATTCAGAATGTTTTTAAGGTCTCCAATTTTTAGTCTTTTGGCGTCAATGGGAAGTCCAATCGAAGCAGTAAGTCTGTAACGCTTTATTAGAGTAAGCAAAATATTGAGTGCTTTAAAGCACGAGTTATTTTTAGCGCCCTTTTGGATTTTAGAGAATATTTACACGTGTAGAAATTTCACTGCTGTTTTTCTCTTATTGTCTTTTCAAGCTGATGCTTATGTTTAAATGGTGCATAGACGTTGATGTATCTATCTAATAATGGCCGGCGTAGGTTTTTTTTGGGTTTGACTCCACTTGTTTTCTTTGTTTTTTTCCGGGTTTTTTTTGTTAGAACTTTTTGTCTTGTCACTCATTCTTTTAAAGAAAAGTCCAACTGAGGTATAGACAGGGATGAGTGGAATTTAAAACATTTTCTCAGAAGAGCTATTTTTTTGTTTGACGTAATCTTTTTTAAATTTTATTAGTGAATTTGTGCTTTCTGCCTGTAGGCCTTGTGTTTTTGTTGTGTTTTTTGTCTTCTATGTAATCTGTTTCTGTTGCTGTTTTTCATGAAATTATCACAGACTCACAAATGAAAGGACCATCTGACTTTCGGAGGAGACATCAAGGGATTTTTGTGTTGTTTGAGGTAAATAACATACTCTTTGAATACTTCGAAATTCTTGTGTTCAAAAACAGTTTTGTTTTTTCAAAGGTGTCTCGTTTTTGTCGGTTTTTGTTTTGCTTTTTGTTAAATCTCAATAATGACTTGTCATTTTCGTTAATTTTTCTCGCTGGTTTTCTGGCAAATTTTTCTTTGAGGCTGTGTTTTTGTTCAACTTGATATCGCTTGTTTGTTTTAATTGAGTATAATTTATTTCCGTGGAACGTGGAGCTTCTGACAAGATTTTGTTTTTTCGCATCTTTGTTTTGCTTACTATCAAAAGCTGACGATGCCGTAAAATTGTTAAAATTCGAATGTCTGGCTACTTTCAATATTTCTTCGGGACTCTTGATCGTATCGCCTTGTATGCAGTTGTCTTCCTCAATTTTAGTTCGACCACAAGATCTTACGTCAAGAAGTTAATGATCTTTTTTTCGCCGATTTCAGACAGTCTGCTGAGTTCGTAGTGGAATTCGTTTGCTGGATGTTTTCTGCTGTCTTTTTCTTGATCTGCATGTTTCAAGTTTTTAACATCCTTGAGACCTTAACGTGATGCGGTGTGCTTTTTAACGCTGAAATACTGAAGGAAGCAAAATTGGGAGTTTTCGTTTGGACAACTTTCTGGGTGATAGAGAATCTTTTTCAGGTGCGGAATTTTGACTGCTGTTTTTGCTGTTTTACTCTTGATTGTCTGCATATGCCGTTTAAGCTAATACAATTGTTCTAATGGTGCATAGACGTTACTATCTGAATCTGTTAAAAGGACAGCATTAATTTAATGGTATTTCCTCTGTGTTCTCAAGTGTTTGTTTTCTTGATGTACTTTGTTTTAGCTTTCTGCATGAGTTTTGGTAAATTGTTCAAATGTTTTTTCAAGCGAACTTATTAAACTTTTATGTGAAATTGAATCCTCTGACTAAAATATTGAGGCAGTAACTTGATTTGTTGCTTGAAGGATTTTAGTATAGAAAGTTTGTTTGAAATGCGGCTAGATGTTGAATTCAGAATGTTTTTAAGGTCTTAAATTTTTAGTCTTTTGGCGTCAATGGGAAGTCAAATCGAAGCAGTAAGTCTTTAACGCTTTATTAGAGCAAGCAAAGGATTGAGTGCTTTAAAGCACGAGTTATTTTTAGCGCCCTTTTGGATTTTAGAGAATATTTTCACGTGTAGAAATTTCACTGCTGTTTTTCTCTTATTGTCTTTTCAATCTGATACTTATGTTTAAATGGTGCATAGACGTTGATATATCTATCTAATAATGGCCGGCGTAGGTTTTTTTTGGGTTTGACTGCACTTGTTTTCTTTGTTTTTTTCCGGGTTTTTTTTGTTAGAACTTTTTGTCTTGTCACTCATTCTTTTAAAGAAAAGTCCAACTGAGGTATAGACAGGGATGAGTGGAATTTAAAACATTTTCTCAGAAGAGCTATTTTTTTGTTTCTGACGTAATCTTTTTTAAATTTTATTAGTGACTTTGTGCTTTCTGCCTGTAGGCCTTGTTTTTGTTGTGTTTTTTGTCTTCTATTTAATCTGTTTCTGTTGCTGTTTTTCGTGGAATTATCACATTAATGAAAGGACCATTGACTTTCGGAGGAGAAATCATGAATTTTTGTGTTGTTTGAGGTGGTAAATAATTTACTCTTTCATTTTGAATACTTCGAAATTCTTGTGTTCAAAAACAGTTGTTTGGTCTTTCAAAGGTGTCTAGGTTTCGTCGGTTTTTGTTTTGCTTTTTGTTAAATCTCAATAATGACTGCTCGCAGTTGCTTTCTTTTAGTAAAGTCAATCGAATTTTTTCGGATTTTATTTTACCAAACTTTTGAGTTCGATATTGGTTTCCTGACAAAAATTGTTAGAACTAGCTTAAGTTGCGTACCATTTATGTTCAAAATTTTTTATTGAATTCTGAAGCTTGTCCTCTTTTTATTGGTATTGGCTTGCCTATTTCGCGAATTGACCGTTTTTGTCATTTTCATTTTCTTCCGCTGGTTTTCTGGCAAATTATTTGTTTGTATTAATTGAATATCATTGTTTTGTGAAACGTGAAGTTTTCTTTTGACCAGATTTTGTTTCTTTTCGCAACTTTTTTTAACTTATTTGTTTTGATCACTGTCAGTAGCTTACGATACCGTAGAATTTTTAAAATTCGAATACCTAGCTACTTTCTTTTGATTTTTCTTCGGGACCCGATCGTATCTTTTTGTAAGCAGTTGTCTACCTCAAATGTAGTTCGACCACTGTATCGTACGTCAAGAAGTAAATGATCTTCTTTCTCGGTGATTTCAGACAGTCTGCTGAGTTCTCGCTGGAATTCGTTTTCTGGATGTTTTCTGCTGACGCATATTGTTTTGATTTTCGAGAAATCGTTCGATAATTTTTCAAGCACATTTATTATATCTTTTTGAGAGTGAGAATACTAAATAAATTAAAAGGGATTAATTGGATAATCATCAGGCTTTTTGCTTGAAGGAAGGACTGTAGAGTTTGAAGTGTGGTCTGAATGTTAGATGAAGATTGATTTCAGAATCTCCTTTTGTTTTTATTTGACGAAATTAGGTATTAATACCAAATCGCGTTCTTGTGTTCCGAGAAATTGACATTTTGTTATTTGACTTATTGAAAAGAATCTTCAAATTTGTTGCTCTGATCAATTTTCATCCATTCTTGTGGAATAAAAATTAGCAGTTTAATTTTGAGCTCAGTTCGAGCTCTTTTAGTGTAAACTGCTATCAGGTGGAAGCATGAAATGAAATTTTGTTTAGCAAGCCTTGAGAAATAAGAAAATGGTATCGTTGAAAAGATCTTGAAAACTTAAATTGATGTAATCTGTGTAAATTCAGAAATTAGGCTGAATTTTTTACATAATCTCGATTATGTTGATTGTACTTATACAAATCTGTAATTTTATTAGTAATGTTGAGGATTTTTGTTATTATGGTTGTTCATAATTATAAAAGAAATTGGACGTGAAAGATCATACCCGTCGGTTCAATTGTTTTTAATCATACTGATTTAGGCATAAATTGGGGCTCGCATTTAACCCCTTTATTGGATACTATCATGCTCCAGTTGACCTTTAAGGATTAGATGCCGAATGATACTATTCACATTTTGAATATGCGATTGAAAAAAAATTCTTTCAAAAAGGTTTTAAAAAAGCAATCATACACTTTCAATTGGCTGATTACTGCCAAAAAAGCAGAATTTTTAAACTTTTTTATCCCAGATTTGTTATGATATAAGTGCCTGCGATCTACCAAAATTGATCTTATTTAAGACACTAGTTCCAGTTCGTCCCTAATTGAAATTTTTTGAAGAACCATAGTTCAATTAAGAGGAAATATTACTGTTTAACTGGATGGTTTCTTCTTGAGTTTCTTTGATTGAAATTGTATAATTTTCTGAGGTTTCAAGGCAGCTTCAAGACTAAAAATTAGACTAAGACTAATTTCAAGACTAACAGTTTCAAAACAAAAAATTAACAATTTGAACTATTTGACCGAAAACTTCCAAATAAAATCAATTCTCAAAATTTTGATAAAATCTTCTGTAACCTTCTATATGTATTCAGTTGGTTATAAAATAACGTAGGAACCATTTTTTTCTCTGTATTGGTAAAATTTTGTGGAAAATCGAAGAATTCAGGCAATTTAAGTTTCTCAAAATAGCGGAACTCAGTTTTGAAGATATGAAACTAAAAGCAAGAATATATATTCTAAATTCTAGAGTTGTTTTCGCAAATCTCCTTACTATGGAGGCGTAAAAAACCAGTTTCATGAAATGAACATAAAATCAACCAAAAGCATTACTGAAAAGTAAAGATGGAAATCTGGAAAAACTTTTCGAATTTTTTAAAATGAAATATAGAAGAATTTGGAGAGTAAGAGATTTTTTAGATCGCCCGGTTGAGAAATTTAATACAAAAGTAGTGTTTTTTGAAAAATGTAAAAAAATTATTTCCTTTTCTCTGTATTTTGAAATTGGTCCTCGAACTGATCTTTTCCGGTCGATGGGTGGTTCTGTATATCAAAAACCAAAAAGTTTTGTTGTGAAACTCCTCTTATGGAGAACAAACGTTTTTTTGAAGAAGAAAGATAATTATTCTATTTCAGTACACAACAATTCCTATTTCTTTGAAACTTTTACTTAAAATAGTGCAAGGTCCAAAATGAAAATTTAACTGATAACAAATGTTTCTCAACTCTATTATGAATAGCTTTAAGAATACCCTTTTAAGAGAGCCTTTAAGAATAGTTTTTAATGTCCCTTTACATGTTAGACACAATTAGAGGCAGAGTGCAAAGCTGTCGAAAATTTTGAAAAACGAAGAGAAACTATTCAATATTTGTTTCAAAATGCAGTTTTAATATATTTTCAAAAAAAATTAATATTTGCTGACGACAAAAATATTATTTTTACCGTTATACTCATGAAATATCAAAGTTGGCACAAAAAAATTCGAAGAACTTCAAAAGGTTAAACCTCAAAGTTTAGTGTCTAAATTACATTAACGATAGAATTGCCTCAAAGGGGCAAGGCGTTGTTTTTTTTTAGAAAAAGACAAAAAACAAATGAAAAGCGAGGAAACTTGAGTATTGCCCTGTTGCCAAAAAGATTTTGTTTTAAAATTGGTGTTGGTGTTTTTTGCGTAAAATCTGATGTGTTTGTTGGTTTGTATGGTGTTTATGCGTCTTTGTGTTTCAAATTGTACTACACTTTATTCTCTATAATGTGGCGAAAAGTTTTTGTTTTTCTCTGACGAAAAAAGAAGGCACGTTTTTTGGCTCAATTAGTACAAGTAATTTTCTCCAATGCATATAAGTTGCTTTCTGTTACCCACAGCGGTTTTTCTGCCAAATTTTAGAAAATGATTTTGCAATCTGGAGGCGTATGTTGGAATTTTCTGTGCTACGCTTACTTATACGAGCCGTCTTGTTTTCCCGGAAGCTAAAATCTAAAAAAAATAATTTTCCTTGTTTTTTTTTCAACCGCATGAAGTTCAAATGAATTGCCGTTTTTTAAGCGTAACTGCACTTAGGATGAATGCTTCTGAGATATTAATCGTCAAAAATAATTTCTTCCTCTACAAATATTGAAAAAAGATAATTTTTTGTTATGCAACTTTTTTTTGGAAGCCTCGTTTTTTATTGAAAAAAAGTACCTTAACAGTTTCAGGATTATGTTAGGTTCAGTTATTGCGTTTTTGTCGACTTACGAGCTTCAGCAAGCCATGTCTGTTAGATTCTAATTGAAAGCTGTAAAGCATAGGTCTTTGATCTAACCCAGAATGCGTAATCCACTTTGAATTTCTTAACGTTTCAGACCAAGTTTTTTTTAGTGTTCTCTTAATTTTCTTGAAATCTGTCAACGGCTGGTGTCTTAACTTCCATTAATTGTGTTTGTCGAAGAATGAATTATAGAAAAGGCTTTAATAATGGACGTTTCCTGAGAGCCGAGGAAGGATTAAAGTTTTTATGGTCGTCTCTCAAAAGTGTTCAACCAGTATTTTAATTGGGCATCCGCACTGCGATACAAAAATCAACAGTCTTTTAAACTGAATGCAATCTGGTGTTTGAATACTTCCCTCTTTTCATTTCATTTTAGCTTGGTTTTTTAACCAAGAGAAACTGAATTCTTTCACTCTTTCATTCTTTCCAACATATTTGATCGCTGCTAGTTTAATGATGCCATCTTCTCTTACTTATTGTGCTGTTTCTTAATATTTGCGTATGGATGCGCTGTTTCAGGTTTCATATTTAGAAAACGTAGATAGCCTCTGCAAAAGAACGCATTTTTATCATCTCATCATTTTGAACAAAGTTGAGAAGTTTCTACATTTTTGCGCCTTTGACTAAGGAGATAATTTTGTTCCTTTATTTTCCGTATTTAATAAAACAAAAAATTTACTCACATTCGTGAAATTTCTAGAACAGTTTGTGCACATTTTCATAAATTGTGCTTCTTTAAAATTGGTCGGCAAAATTAGAAACTTTCGATTTCAAATTGTCTAATCAAAGAGTATGTGATTCTGGCACTCAGAATTTTAAGTTATATTGGCTGGTCAGATTGCTCAGGTTGCTATCTGCGAATACATAACTAAGGATACGCATCAGAATAAGCACATTAAGCGATTTTTAATTGCTCTCGAACGAAGTTTGAAGCAGTTATTGTAAGCGTGTTTTTTGTGCAATTTTTGCTTGACGCTTTTGCGCGTATCTCCTAGAATATGCTCTAACTTCTTGAGTGACTTTTCCACGCTTAACTTCTTCATTTTGAGTGATTTCAATTGCTCTTATCCCGAAATGAAGTTTGCTGCTAATATAAAAGCGATTTTTAGCGGCGGTCACTCAAAGCCGGCGGAGATGATTGGTAAAGATGTCTGACTGCTATCGTGGAGGCCTCGAGTTCGAACCCCTATGAGGTCCGACTTTTCGCACCCATGATATATTTCTAAGCTACAATCACTCTAAAATAAATTGCCCCGCCTGTCGTTCGAGAGCTAGTCGGTTTATGTTTTCCTTCAAAATATTGGGTACTTGACAGGTTGAAATATTATGTGCAAACACGCATCACTGATTCTCTTTGAGGATACTTAATTTGCAAAAATGCGACATGCGCATGGAAAAACAAATAAGTGATGGGAAATGTGGATGACAAATGCTTTTCGCTCTGTTTTTTTGTGACTGGTAGGCACATTTTTTTTGTTAAGCACATTCTGAAGTTATCTGAATGTTTTCTTCAGATTAAATGGAAGATGTATCGAACGCTCTCTGTTTGTTAGTTAGCCACAAAGTGACAGAACGCAAGAAAGGATCTGATAATCTCAGAGCCTGTTTGGAAAATAAAGACATACAATTAGCTCTCTCAAACGGTCGAAATAACTACTCACAAAACAATATTACTCAATTTTCACCACTAACCTGGGACTCAGTTTTCGAAGATGTAAGAACGTACGTGTCGCTTGAGTTAGAAAAGGTTGAGAGTTCTATGATCAATGGCTCTAGTGTCACTCAGCGTTCATCACTTTCACTGACTTTAAATTCGACGTTTGGGAGTTCAGCTTCAGCCAGACCAGCAAAGCAGAAAAATCTATCTGATGTTGTGGCGTTGGTTAGGTGGGTGTTAGATCAAGGGCTTGGATGTGAGAACGGAATATCACCCCATACTGTGGTGTCCCATATTTGCAAATTCCTGCAAGATGATTTTGCTCAGAGCTGTTTAGGAAATGAGTACTTAGCGATACTAAGCAAACATGTTCTGTGTAATGCCGAATGTATTAAACAAGTAAAACGGACACAATGGGCGAGCTTGACGAGAACTTTGTTCAAAGAGAACTCTAACTTTACCTTCGGAGCTTTGATTCCTGTTTGCAAGTCATTTATCAAGTGCGTTGTTGATAATTGTTTACACGTTGACTGCCAAGTTATCAATTTATTTTTCAAACAACAGTTCTCCTCCGCAAGCCTTGTTGACAAAAATTGGGGCTTGATAGGAACTGTAACGGACTTTGCAGAATTTGTTTTCGAAGGCTTTGGTTCGGTTGAAATTGCTGTGCAGGTCATGCTTCCGGTTCTACCTTCTATCTTTGGATCCTTATCACGGTCATCTGTTAGTCCTCTGAAGCACAAAATGATACCATTTCTGAGCATCGCTGCTCGAATTCTGATTGATTTAAATGATGAGTCCTTAATTAATGAAAAAGAATCGAGCCTCCGTGGAATCTATGATTGTATCGTACATTCTATTGAGATTGATTTGCAACAATGTGATCCGAAACTAACAGTTTCCAGAAAATTTAAAATAGCGGACAAAATGCCGTTTTTCCAACTTTTGCAAGTTGTTGCGGGTTATATATTACAAGTGCAACCGGGCGAAAAACAGGTTGGTTTGTCGGAGCAGTTAGTTGACGAACCGGCACGAAAGCGGCAAAAGAAAGAGTTACGTTTAGATTCATGGGAAGATTATTATTCAATGTTCAAAGACTGTAACAACGAGATTGTACTGAGTTACGTCACTGAAATGTTATTAGTGATCTTTAATGGGTCAGTTGAAGTTTCTGCGAACGTTATTTGTTCACTTTTAGAAGGCACGTACTTTTTTCTATCTTGCGAAGATTACGGGACTGAAATCAGACACCGTTTGATCGACTTATCAAGTTGTTTGTTGTTGAAAATAAACGTTGCGTCTGCATTTAGAACTATGAGCCTGGTCATTTCGCGAAAGTTTACAAGTTTCTGCATCGAAATTTTTCAATCTGCAAATTTTTGCTCAAAAATTTGTGAGCTTCTTTGCTCTATTGTAGTCGATGGAAAGTTCGAACATGATCAGCAGATATTGGGCGAAATTCTTAATTTTGTAGAATCTGTTTTTTCTCCGAAAATGATGTCAATAGAAGAAAACAGCTACCATTTTTTAAGGCTGTTAATATGGGGTCTTGAACGAAAGCTAATCGATCGGTATGAGAAAAAGTTGAAAACTGCGTGTTGGGTGAACAAGAACGAATTAATGAGAAATTTTATCAACAATATGGTCAAATGCGTCTGTAGAATGTCAACCGAGTTAGTCTTGACTAAAATTCCGGCAAATGAAATCCGAATGATCAGAAGTTGCTGCGATGACGTTCTGTGGTTGCTGTTACAGTACGGACAATCTTGTAGCTCGAGTTGTCTGAATTGGGAGGTAATGGGACTTGTGAAAGATTGCCTCAGTGACGTCATTGGTGCTGGAGTGAAAGAGAACACTGGTAATCTGAAACGAGAACTAATAACCTTTTTAGTCCGTTTATGCTTCGCGTTGTCGACTATGATCAATTTAAGTATAAGAAATTCGATCAGTCTAGAACGGATTGTAAAGAAAGAAGATATTTCTGGTGCTTTAAGAACAGCATTCAAAAGTTTGAGGTCACTTATTGACGTCATCAATTCTTCAAACAGTCAAAAATCGAGTGAATCTTTCAACTCACTCATTTCGGTACATTTCTATGATCTAGTTATACTTCTTAGTAAAAGTGAAGATACGTGCTTATTTGTAGATAGCATTACTAATTTTGTTCAAGATATTCTGTATAGACAAGACTCAAAGCATGGACGTGAGCTGCAATTCTGGTGTCTTAAGTTTTTAATTGTTTGTCAAGACAGATTTTGTTCTTCTCAAAGTTGCTCCGAGTCATTCGAAGCTCTGTTCGGTTACAAAATGGATATGATGGAGGTTCTGCAAGAGCTAGTGCATGATGCAATTTTCTTGCAACATTTACCAGATTGCATTTTGAATGACATTTTGCTGAAGTTGACCGGTTTGTGTGAACGTAATTTCAAAAATCCACCGGTTGCTGAAAAGCTCTTGACCTTGTCCTGCTTGACAGTTTCGGAATCAACTAGACGAAATGTTGCAAACTTCGATGCAATGTTGATTGAAGTTACATTGACAGCGTTTTGGTGTCTAGTCAGAACATCAAAGTTGCGAGATCCAAGGATAGTTTCATCGCTAGTTAAGCTGACCAACGAAGTTGCGCAACATAAAATTGATTTCGACTCCGTTCTTTTGAGTGACGAGTTTGATAGCTCTCAACTCGGATCTTTAAATTCTGATGATCGTACTCCTGTTTTTGAACTATTCGCTGACCAGCTTGAGTTCGCGAGTAAACTTGTATGCGAGGATTGTGTGAAAGGGTTACTTCTCTTTGCAAATCGGAGCTTGTTTCATTTTCAAACTGTGACACAATATTTGATTGAAGTTGTCGAGAAATTGGTCAGTGGAAATTTAAAACAGAAAAAGTGCAATCAATATCAAATAATCAAGCGTGCCTTGAAAAGCTATTTCATGGGAGTAGAAATCAATTCTAAAACAGTTGAATCGGTTACCATTAAACATGTCTCAAAATTACTTCAGGACAACCTTTTCACGGTAACAGATGTTGAAAATATACTCAACTGTTATGCGGGTAATTTTAACCTACAGAGGCAAGCCTACTTCAAGGCAATAATCTCCAATTTGGCCCAACACTTTGAAGCTGACCAATTAAAACAATTTCGATTCTTTGATGCCGAGGCATTTTCTCGTGAAGTTGTATCTAGTTCGGTTGTGCAGTCATTGATAGAGACTAGAAAGTTGCCAATTGCATTGGAAAGTGCCTCTAATCGTTCGAACATTGAGCTTATCAACGTGGTATACCCCTTGATAGTTAAGTATCTGATTGACAGAGAGGATTTGACGAATGACAATGTTTCCGCTTTGCTGAAAATTGATGGGAAATCAATAGTAACTGAACTTAACTCTAAACACGCTGGTCATATATTGTACAACTTCATTTGTGATCATGAGTTCCATTCGGCAGAGTTGAAAATTAAACGATATGCAAATTATTTACAATACGAAAATTCAGAAGTCGAAGGGAATATCTTAGTTAATTGCTATGATGTTCAAGAGAAGTTTCTGAGACGTTTGAAGGATTGTTTCAGTGGAAGATCGATAGATATAATTGACGCTTTCAAAAATCAACTGAAATTTTTAAAACTTCTGAAGGGAAAACTGCATGGTGAAGACCTTGGTTTTTATTTCGGATCGTTGTTCTGCATTTTGCGTGAAAACCTTGAAATTATTTGCTACGAACTGTTTACGACCGATCAATTTTTAACACTGTACAGTGTCTTGGTGCAGATATCTAGCGAAATTGTCAACTTGCAATGGAATGATCTCATTTACGAGTTGCCATTAATGGTTCAACTCTTGGCTCGGTTGACAGAAAGGGCTAAATCAGTCAATGTGAAAAGCAACAAAATATGTGAAGATCTTAAAGACCTGTTTTCAGCTTTGCACTGCTTTCCTGAATTGTCTATGTTTCTCGATGGAGGCGATTTGAAAAATATGATATCTTTTTGTGAGAATTTTTCAAGCGAAGAGGATTTTGATACTTCTGGGCTATTGGGTTCGACTTCATCGGGTATCTTGAACAGTGAGTTTGTTGGAAAGATTGATCAGTATTTTTCCTATGGTCCTAAAGAAGAATTTTTCCTGAAACATTTTGCGGCGAAGTTGGTTAACCTAGTTCTCGCCAATCGCGCTCAAATGACTGACAATGAGTTATTGCTGCCACTTCGCAAGTTGTGGTTGAAATTCAAATTAATTACCTCTGATTTTGAGGACATAAACCCGGTTTTCAGCTTAATTTCCTCACAAGATTTTCTGGTCTTCATGAAAGTCATATCGGTTGACGATTCACAAGCAAGCTTGCAGCGGAAAGATTTCTTAGAAGGTAGTGATCGAGTTGTTTTGGAAGGAAAAATGAGTGATCAACATTTGGCGTTATTGTCAGAAAAGATGTTAGACTTTTTAAACACAAGCAATTTGACCTTGAAACGTTGTATACTCACTGGAATACAGGAAATAGTGACTTCGATTCCTGAAGTTGTGAACAAGATAAAAAATGTGAAGAAAAAGATTTTGTTTGAACAATGTAGGAATTTGAGCGTGCATAATAAAACGCATAGTGCATCGATTGATTTGCAGAATGTGTTGACATATGCTCAACAAATAATGCTGGATTTGGTCAACAATATGTCTGTTGAGGGGTTGCAATTTTTGGTTCCTATAATTGAAGCAGACGTAGCCTGTGCTCTGAAGCTGTTCCCTTTACTCATTACAATGTCAACTAGCGAAATGAGATCACAACTTGGAGTGAAGTTTTCAGATGAGTTCAAAAACTTCCTGAGGCATAAAAGAAGCGATGTTAACTTAGACGTCAACACGGAAGCACAAATTGTTCCGTTGTTCAACTGTGTTTTGGACTTAATGAACTTTCAAAAAACTGCTTCAAATACTTTGTCGTACCTCCATTGGCTTGAAATTGATTTTGACCTGCTCTCAAAGGTTGCTTCTAAATTAGGCTATCATATGATCTCCATTTTCTTTGCTGAATACTCAATTATGAGTCGCTTCAAGAGTTTAGCAACGTTTGGGTCGGCGATACCAATTGATGAGCATTGTGACTACTCTGAACAAATTATTCAGTCCGCGATTAAAGTGAGTTGTCAAGATACAGCAGTTGGCTGTGGATTGGAGAGATCTGACTCGGCTAATCTGCAATTGATAGCTTATCAAAATAGCACTGAAAATGGAGATTTAAACAAAGTTTCTCAATTACTTAATTTACTGCCCTCTTTTCTTGATCGGACGTCCGGGGAAAGACATCTGAACGCGCTGATTGAAGGGAGCCCGCTTAAACAAGTATCTTTACCCGCTTATAGGCAATGTGCAGAGCCAAAATTTTCTAACGATCTCAAAGATTTTAATTTTGCAGAGATCTTGGCAGACAGTCCTAGTTATGGATTCCAATCGTCCGTCTCTGACCTTGCGAATTGGCAGCAGTTGAGTTTCTTGAACAATGAGAACTCATTTGAACTCAGCTTCAACTCGATTATGTGTCAAATGAAAGATCCAAAATTTCCAAAAATTGCCGATGTTCATATCGAAACGTGTTATGATAGTTTTTCCAAAGAAATTAAGGACAGTAGCTTGAACAAATCTAAAGTTCTGAGTGTTGTGAAGAAGTTTGAGATCCTGAATTCTTTGTGCAATTCGAAAGACTTCCAACTTACAGAGAGGTGGGACTGTTTTTCCCTAAAAGATGGCAAAAGTTTGTTCCAAATTCAAAACACAGCTTTGTCTCGGTTAGCTTCATTGATGGATCTCGATTCCGAAAAAACTCGAAAAATTTTAGCATCACAATCTAAATTGGTTAAAGATTACGTAACTCATCTGGTTGCTAATGAAAATCTATGCGCGGCTGCTGCTCTTTTGAATGACAGCAACAGTTTTGACGCAGCAGAAAAGGTTTTGATCAATGCTAAGATCAACTGGAAGAGAAAGAACTTTTCTAGGGCTAAATTTGCAATCTTAAACCAACTGAAAGAAGCAGGGCTTATTTTTTCCGTGAAAGCAGAACTGCAGTTTCAGTTAGCCAAGTTCAATGCAGAATCATGTAGCGAAAGTACTGAAACAATAACAGGTTTAATAGAATCTGCTAAAGAGAACTTCACCGAGGCTGAAAATTGCGAACGAGAACTCAAAAGTTGCCATTTGACACTGGCAAAATTTGCTGACGAACAATATGAGAAAAGTGACCGATTCATTAAAAGCCAAGATTTCCAAAAAGTTGCAGAGCGGATCAAAACTGTACAACGGGAACTGGATTTGATCCGCGAAAGTGACCAGCATAAAACAAGTTACTACCACAAGTTAAATTTACGACAAGAAAGTGATAGGCATGAACAAGAGAAGGTTTTGAAACAAAGAGAAGCATTTTTATTCAAAGCTGTTGAAAGTTACTTTTACTGCGTTATGAAAGGTTCGGAACTGGACAAAAACCAAGATTTGTCAGTTTTAAGAATCGTGGCCTTGTGGTTTCAAAATTATACGAACCTAGAATTGAACCAACTCATAGAAGATCAGTTCGAAGAATCATCTGTTGATTGCTTCGTGCAAGTCTTGCCTCAATTGATTGGGCGACTGGCTGGCTCTGAAAACACTAACAGAAACCTTACCGTATTCGAATCCTTGCTTCAGAAAGTTGTAATAGCAGTTTGCCAGAAGCATTTTTATCACGGAATTTATAATTTATTAGCTGTGACCAATTCTGCGAAAGAGGTCAAAAATTTCTCAGACTATGTAAAATATACTGTAGACTCCCAGAGGGTTAACCGTGTGAACGAAATCATAGAAAAACTTCGACAATATAAAGCCCCAGAACTTAAAGCGGTAGAAACTCTCGTTGATGCGTACATCTACGCGGCTTATCTTGACAAGGGAAAGTATGCCAACAAGCACATCGAAGCCGACTTCAAGCGAAGTGACCGAATCATGAAAATTGAACATCTTCAAAAAGTTCCAGTGCCGACAATGGAGTTGCCCATTGAACGCGATGGAAACTACTCCAAATTCCCCAACATTCTGAAGTTCCAGAAGAAGTTTCAAGTGTTGGGTGGAATTAATGCACCGAAAGTAGTCAAACTGCTAACTTCGGATGGACGTGAACTTCGCCAAATTGTGAAAGGTAACGACGATCTACGACAAGACGCTGTTATGCAACAGGTGTTCGGATTATGTAATCGCCTGCTGACGCAAAATAGTGATGCAATGAAACGGTGCTTGAATGTTGCAACGTATAAAGTGGTACCATTGGCGCCCAGTTCAGGAATTCTACAGTGGTGTGAAAACACAACGACATTAGCCGATTATTTGATCGGAAATAGTCGACACCCGAAAAAAGGCGCCCATTACCGATTCCGACCAAACGATATGAAGCTGTCTGAATGCCACGATAAACTAATCGAATGTCGTAAAAACCCAAAAAGAACTGATAGCGATTTCATGCGGATTTTCACCGAGATATGTAACGCTTATCAACCGGTGTTTCATTTGTTCTTCGTCGAAACTTTTCCGAATCCTAGCGTTTGGTTTGAGAAAAGATTGAACTACACTAGAAGTGTTGCTGTTAGTAGTATTGTGGGTTATATTCTTGGACTTGGTGATCGTCATATTAGTAATATTTTGCTGAACGTCGCCACCGCTGAGGTTGTACATATTGACTTGGGCATGGCCTTCGAGCAAGGAAAGGAGATAGCAGTCCCTGAAACTGTTCCCTTTAGACTAACACGAGACCTTGTATCGGCATTTGGGGTTTCGGGCGTGGAGGGTTCATTTCGCAGGGGGTGTGAACTAACTATGGAAGCAATGCGCGAGCATAGAAATGTGATAACTACCATAATTCAAGTTTTAGTACACGATCCATTACTAAACTGGACATTATCGCCTGCAAAAGCTCTTATGTTGCAGGAGAGCGAGAAGATCGAACGAGAGAATAATAATAACTGTCAGGATTCTGACAAACATTTGGGCATTATCAACCAATCAGAGAACTGGAAAAAGAATCAATCAGCATTAAGAGTGATCGACAGGTTGCAGTCGAAACTGACAGGAATGGACGGTGGGTCAGGAGTTGACTTGTTAAGTGTTGAAGGTCATGTAAGTTGGTTGATCAGGGAAGCAACTGATTTTCGAAACCTGAGTAAACTTTTCCACGGATGGAGAGCGTGGGTTTAAAACTAATATAGCAATCATAAAGTGTAATGGTGAATTTAATTGGACGAACGTGCAATGAAAACATTTGTGTAGAATGTTTGGTTCGGTTGACCCGACCTTGTTAATAGTTGTTAATATTATGTGTTACATTATCTACTGTGATATTTATTGTGAGCTTGCGATTGTTGTTTGAAGAATTATAGCTTGAGCAATATTCGTTTTGCGCGAAATTAAGTTGGTTTGCGAATATAGAAATTACTATTTAGGAAACAGAATTTGTGGTTCAGAAGTACTCACTGCTGATTTATTGCTCTCAAATTAATTTGTAACAATCATTGGACTGTTGTTGGCAAATTTTTCATCCCACGAATTTGATCTTCTATATGATCTTTTGATGCGCGACTGGTAGATTTTCGCGTAGTCTTAATTAACGTCAGGCAAATTCAGGTGGGAGCGAAAGGTCAGAATTGATCTGTTAAAAGTCAGGTCACATGTGCGCCTTATGCTGTTTCATTAGCTGTAGTTGTTGATTAATTGCTCTCAAACGAAGTTTGTTGAAATTATATCTCACCCCATCTCCGCCCTCCTTCAGCTGGCGATTTGGACCCGTTCAAACGCTTGAACCCCACCCGTGACTCCCACTCCGTAATTATAGTAGCATCTATAAGCCCTCCATCATAGCATCTATAGGATGTGTACTCCAGAAGCCAACCGCTCGCCGGTCGTTTGAGAGCAATTCGCACGATGTTAGTTGGCTGTTTGTTTAATTACTAATTGCTCTCGCATGAAGTTTGACTCGTTGTGACCCCGGCCTAAGCTTATGCTGGCCACAACCAAAGCTTGTTCTATTGTTGACATTAGTTCGTCCGATGGTAGTTGGTTACGTTAAATAATTTTTTCATTACTCTATTAGAGCAACTCCTTGCTCGTTATGTTGATTTTATGTCAACACCATTATAGTGAGAGTGAATTTTGAGAGCTTTGTGGATTGCAACCCCATAATCTCTTAATTGATTGCAATCCTGTCCTCTCCAGTAAGTCAACTCGTTCAGGTTCACACTGTCAGTTACTATGCTCTCTTATATTGAGCTATAATTTGAAGCTCCAGCTTATTATCACAACTTACTGGAGTGTATACTCTAATACTATCTCTCCTTTAGTCCGCATGGAAAGTCAGAATCTAACTGCCAGCGGGCTATAGAAATCAAGTTCTTCGCAGGTCATTTGAAGGTCGTCAGTAGTTCATTTTTATTTGTGATAAGACTTCGAACTTTTCTTTTGATCGTAACCTTCGCGAAAGGCATTTACGCCTCAGTTTGAGCCAATTTTCAGAAGTCTTTTGTGGTAACTACTTTTAAATTAACGAGTGAATTAGATGATCTCGGTTTGTGTTCTCAGACTTCTAATTTTTTTTCAGGTAACTTTTGCAACTAACTCCAAATCGTTAAAGAATAATGATTTTGGCGTTCTTTTGAGCGCTAAAATTTTTTATTGTTCCGACCCCTCTTGAGGGGGAAGGAACTATATACTCAAACGGTTTTTTTGTTCAGTCAATTTTGGCCGATCGATATATTCATCGTAGAGAGTTGAGACTGGTATCATTAGAAAGCTTGTCCAGCGTAGAATATAGAATTAAAAGAGTTTTTTAATTTTCGTTTTTTACAGGGAGTTATCGAGGTTTAAATTTTGAGAAAATAGTGTGAATTCCGGCGAGATTTTATTCACTTTTTCCAGAATTTTTAAGTTTTTTGAAAGTGTTGTTGATTTTTATTTGTAAAAACAAAAAAATTCACAAGAATATTGTAGGCTATTTTTATTTTTTTTGTCAAAAATTCTGGCTAAATATTTCAAAATTAAGACTTTTTCTTCAAAAACAGCACGAAATAAGTTTCTTTAGTCGCTTTTGATTAAACTTACAGGAAGTACAGACCCAAACACCACTAACACACTTTTGTAGACTCAAAAGGGGGCTTATTTTACTTCAAATTCCGTTGAGAGTGCTCTGTAATTGAAACTTCGCCGTTTTTTGCTAAATTTATTCGTTGATTATCAAACACGCAGCATCTATTTTTGATTTTTTAACAAACAAAAAATCAATATCTATAACATTCGAATACTTAAGTGTTCTTAAAGAACAAACAGCATTAGCAGGGCTAGTTTTGGACCAATCTTGGACTGGTATAATCCAAAAAACAATTCGGATTGTAAACAGTCGGTCTTTTTTATTAAAAAAGTTCGATCTCTTCTACAATAATTAAATAACAGAACATTTCAAAAAAAGCTCACTAATGATAGTTCCAATTGGGCTCCTAATTAGCTCCAAATTATTGTATCTAGTTGATTATGGACGTTTTGACTTTTAAAAGTATTGGATTTTCAAATAAATAATGACTTATTTAACTTTTGCCTCTATTTTTCTCTTTCTTTGGTCAACTTGCAGCTAATTGTCCGCAATGAAAGAATGCTTCTTCTTTCTATTGAAATCTAATTCCATCTTCATTCCGGTTTTACGCCTTAAGTTATGGCTACTGGCTTTGATACAACTAGATTTCAAATTTTCTTAATTTTTAGGTATTTGCCCATTTTTCACGTTTTTTATTTTTGTCACATTATCACGTTATTGACAGTTCATATATCACATTATTGGCTTTCAAAGTAAGGCACAATTGATTTTATCAAAATGCTTGAAAATATGGATTATGATTTTAACGGCTTCGACACTACTTTCTCGAAAAATTTAATTTTTAAATTTTCTTTAACTGACGTTTTTACTTTATCTTTTTAGTCGTATGAAATTTTACTGTACAATGACCCGCTTTCATTGCCTTTTCAAGGAAGAATAGATGAGACGATATTCTGATTTTAGTAGACAGTTGATAGCTTTCATGACTCTGAAAACAATTGTTTTCTAAATTAAAAAAAACACTTTTTAACTTCGCAATTTTGTTTCTTTTATTGTCCGGTTGTTATCTAGGTTGTTTTTTTTAAGGTTGTTATGTATTGTCTGGTTGTTATTTAAAATACTTGAATTTTTGGTTTTTTCTATGGTTTAATTACTTAAATAAACTCGTACTAATTTCAACTTCATTTGAAACATGAAAACTTTCAACAATCATGAAAAATACCATTAACAGCTACATTGTTTATTTCCCAATCTATTTCTTAGACATTAGACCTAGACCCAAACAACTTTTGGCAAAATTAAATAAATTCGGTATACTCGAAATCTACCTGCACTCGGAATCTACCCGCATAATTTTCCATCTTAATTGGCCAGTTTTAATGAGAAAGTCTGCTTGCTGAATGTGAGCGTAAAATGTATCTCGTGTCCAAAATATATCTCGAAAAATAGAAATATCGAAAAAGGTTACATAATCTGGCAAAAATTAAAAGTTTTTTGATAAAAAATGTGAAGAAAATCAGTGTGAAAAATTAAATTGTTCACAAAATCGTTTATCGTCGCGAACTTCTCGAAAAATTGGGGTCAGAACAACAAGGAAACATCAAAGAATTCAAACCTGTTCAGCCCTTTTCGGCAACCAAAGCCTCGCGTAGATATTACATCAAAATGAACGCATTTGAAAAGGGGCGAAATTCAGTTGACCACTAAAACACGAGCAACCTTTAGGGATGACAGTTTTTTCCAGAGGTGAAAAGAGTTTTTTTTTGCAAGATATGAACAATTTTGAAGACATCAGTAAAAGTATATAATGCTAAATGTTTACAGTCATTAAATTTTTGCAAGAAAATTAGTTTTGAGACTTCTGAAATGCTTTGATTGGCACTTTAGAGATTTTATACTGTCTTCTTTTAAAAAATGTTTAACAAATAGTCAGATTTACTTTGTAACAGGGCGTAGTGAACTAAACGGTGGTCTGAATATTTTATCTAAGAAAAAGTTTATAAACATAATAAAAGTTTGTTTTGCTTTTCCTGTTTGAAAAAAGGGATCTATACATTCTAAAAAAGGCTTTAATGTCGTATTCCCCTTTATTAGTGACTCGATCAGGCTTGGTTGACGAAAATTATTCGGACAAGAATGACATTTCTTATCTGACACAATCAATTTCAGTTGAACTCAGTTTCATTAGTCAGCTAACGATGCTGATTATTCAGGTCAATTTTTTGGTCAATATTTACTAGTTGTAAGGAGAGCTCTTAGTTTTAGAAAGATAGCAGCTATGAACAACAACTTTTTCCCTTATCTATCCTAATAGATGATTCGGAAGCAGCTCTAAGAAATTGAATGAATGTGAAACTCAAACATGTAGCTGAGTCGACTGGGTTAGTTTACTACTAGTTTTGTAAGTTATCTTTTTTGCAGCAATGTATTTTACTTGAACTTTTCAAAACTTTAAATAAATTTTTTGAACTTATTTCAGGGGGAGCATTTCAGGGGGATCAAATAAAAGTGTGTTTTTTGTTAACAACTGCTGTAAGTTTGTTAAATTTTTGAGGCAACTGCCTAAAAAGTGTTAATGCAAATGAGGTGGCCGTTTTTCATATTGTTCTAAATTCGTCTGACAAGGCTGACTACATGGAGTCGATGATCAGTCTATTTAATTTTGAATCATCAATGGATGAATGGGGTGCGCGGAAGTGGAGATGATTCTTGGCATAAATTTTGATGCTAGGGTGTGGTCTGATGGTTGGTGTTGATGATAATTGTTTCGACAGCAGGCCAGCTTGATGTCCAATAATAGCATGTTATTGCAGGTTTGTTTACACAGCTGCCAGTTGACAACAGCATAAGGCCAAGAGCGCGATAAAAAAGATGGTTAAACCAGAACGGGCCGCTAAAGAAGTTTTTCGAAATCTTGTGTTTTGAAACAAGAACTCGAAAATGAACTCGAAATTAATTCCTGAATTAATTGTCTAGCAGAGAGCATATCTCGTGCCCGCTAGAAGAAACGAAAACAAATATTTTTATAACCTTTGATGGAAATCATGCAAAATATTGTTTCTTCGTTAACTGCGAATCCTCAATGGGTGATTCGGTTACGCATTTTTTAACTTACTAAGGCATTTACTTGCCTTGATAAGTTGTCATAGCCATGAGGTTTTCAAAACAATGTTTATTTATAAACTTGCCTTTCAGGAAAATCATACAAAATTTGTTTCTTTGTTAACTTCGAAACCTCAATGCGTGAATTGGTTGCGCATTTTAAAACTTACCAGCGCTTTTACTTGCCTTGGTAAGTTGTCACAGCCATGAGTTTTTCATTGAAGAAACGATAACAGATATTAAAATGGTGTTTAATGATTATCAGAATTATCGAAATTTGCATTTTCTGTATTTTTATCATTCAAATTGACAATGAAGTAAAAAACAGAAAGCTCGACAATAACCACCGTTAGGTAGAGCAGATTAGATAAAAACTTAGTTGGTCGTCAAAAGATATCAGTTTCAATTTTTAAAAATTACAGCATCAGTTAACATATTTACCCAAAACTGACCTTTCGGATGATTCGTGTACATAATTAGGGTTCAATTGATCAATTAAAATAAATTTTGTTGTCAGAATTTACTTGCCTTGGTAAGTTGTCACTGCCATGAGTTGTTCTGTCATTTATTTCTTTGTTAACTTCGAATCCTCAATTTTACAACTTACCAAGGCATTTATTTGCCTTGGTAAGTAGTCACAGCCACAAGTTTCTCAAAATCTTTCAGTGAAATCATGCAAAAATTTGTTCTTTGTTAACTTTGAATCCTCAATGGTTGAATCGGTTGCGCGTATTTGGAGATAATTCTTAGCAGTAAAATGTTGAAGCCTGGGTGATGTCTTGCGGTTGGCGTTGTTGATACCTTTTTTGGACAGCAGGCCGTCCTGCTATCCAACGTGGTTTTGCGGATTGTTAACAGATAGCTGCCAGTTGACACCATAAGACCAAGAGCGCGATCAAAAAAATATGGTTAAACCAGAACGCGCAGCTGAATTACTTTTTCAAAATCTTTTTTGTTTGGAAACAAAGACCCAAATCTGACATAGAAATTAATGACTGAAATAATTGCCGAGCATATCTGGTGCCCACTAGAAAAGACAAAAAATTTTAAAATGTTGATTAATTTTTATCCGAAGTATCGAAAACTGTTTCTTCTAATATTACATTATGGAAACTGACAACGAAGTATTAAACAGAAAGCTAGACAATATCCGCCGTTAGGTAGAGCAGACAAGATAACAACTTAGTTCGTCATCAAAAAGATGACAATTTCATTTTTGAAAAACGACCATCAATTAACATAGTTACGCAAAACTGACCTTTCGGATTAACCGTGTACATAATTGAGTTTCAATTGTTGATCTAAAATAAATTTCATTGTTTTTCAGTTTTTCTTTGCCTTGGTAACTTGTCGCAGCAATGAGCTTTTTAAAATAAATATATTTTCTGAACTTGAGTTTCAAGGAATCATATTATTTTGTTCTTTTTATCTGAAAAGTTAACTGCTGTAAGTTCAATAATTTTTTGAAGCACTATTTTTGTCTTTAAAGAAATTTATTTGCCCTGTTAAATTTTTAAGCAACTGCCTAATAAGTTTTCAATGCAAGTAAGATGGCTGTTTTTCACGTAGTTTTAAATTAGTCTGACAAGGCTGACTACTTGGAGTCGATGATGAGTATATTTAATTTTGAATCATCAATGGGTGAATGGGGTGCTAGGAAGTGGGGATAATTTTTAGCACAAAATTTTGTTGACAGGGTGTGATCTGGCGGCTGGTGTTGTTGATAACTTTTTTGGACAGCAGGCCAGCTTGATGTCCAAAAATAACATGGTATTGCAGACTTGTTAACACAGCTTCCAGTTGACACCAACATAAGAACCAGAGCGCGATAAGAAAATGGTTAAACCAGAAGGGGCCGCTGAAGAAGTTCGTGAAAATCTTTTGTTTTTTGAAACGTGGAAAAATAACTTCGTCCAAAAATAACTGGAAATGAATTACTGAAATAATTGCCGAGCATATCTCGTGCCCGCTAGAAGAAACGATATCAAATTTTTAGAATGTGATTAATTCATATCAGAAGTATCAAAAACTGCGTTTTCTTTTTTTGCATGCTGGAAACTGACAATGAAATATAAAACAAAGCTCAACAATATCCACAGTTAGGTAGAGCGGATAAGATAAAAATTAGTTGGTCATCAAAAAGATAGGTTTCAGTTTTTGAAAAATGACAACATCAATTAACATGTTTACGCAAAACTGGGCCTTCGGATTAATCGCTTATGTAAATGAGTTTCAATTAATCACTTAAAGTCAACTGATTTAACTTCTTTTTTTCTAGTATTTACTTGCCTTGTTAAGTTGTCACAGACATAAGCCATATCTGACGTGGTTTAGTGACGATTTCAAGCTGTGCTGAAATATTAATTCACAAGTTTGTAGTTTCTTATATATATCTTCTTTGCCAATTTAGATAACCCCAAAATTTTGCTCTAATAGGATAACATTCAAAAACGAATATTTAATGAGAAATTAATTTTCCCCGGTTGTTGGATTTCATGAAATTTTCAAGAACTCACCAATAATTTGTTTTAAAATTTGCTTTGATGAAAGAGTGCTAAAATGGGAAAACAGATGTCAGATCTTTCCGTCATGTTGCTTCCCATAGTTTACGGCACAATAAAAAATGTCCAAGCATCAGGACCGTTGTTTTTGCAGAAGGATAAATGTTTGAAAAGTTTTGTGGAATAATTTATTTGAATTTTAGAGTGACAATTCATGATTCGAGTTAACTGCTAGTATTGTCTGCTGGCTCGCCTCGCAAACAAATGAATCTAACTAAAATTGGGGGGATAATTTGGCAAAATTTGTCCATTTTCTGTGTCTGTTTAGTTTTGATGTGTTTTGAATTGAGAGATATTGGCCTTAATATTTCTTCGGAGTCCTGTGGTTTTGATAGTTATGTTTTGCTCTTAAATTTTTCAAGTGAATTTTTTAGCTTTTCCTGCAACTTTCACTGATTTGGACAAAAAAAAGTGTGACCTCTCATTTGTTTATTTGTCCACTGAGCAACCGTAACAGCTGTTTGTCTACTCCTTTCAACTGTCCATTTGTTCAGAAACAAGGCATTTTATCTCTTAATGTGACTAATTGTGAATTGAAATTAACCCCAACAAAATGCTAACATTTTGATGCGACTGAATTAATCTGTGCACCAATTTATGCTCTTTTTTTAAATTGTGAAACTTTTCAAAACTTTTTTTTTAAAAATTACAAAGCAGAAATTTGTATATTCGAATTTTATTTCTTTTTAGAACCAGAGACCAGTGCAATAAAAACAAAATGGTGGCAGTAAAGGTCACCCAAATTACCTTTCATTTGTTGAAATCGCCAAAAATAGTGTACCGTTTTAAAAGCATCTGAAAAACGCTCCTAAATTAAAAAAAAACTGTTCTCTACCGCATTGGTATCTGATATAAAACCAGACAAAATAAAAATTCTTGCAACTTTATAACTTTATTATCACTGTGACACATCTGACTCATACAATAAGTTTTACCTGAATGATCAATGTATTTCAAATTAATTTCATGCCAAGTTTTTAATTTGTTGCCTTTTAAAATTTTTTTTGAATTTACGTTTTCCAGTGATTCAATTGAGTTAACAAATAATATGCAGAAATAAAGGTGTTTCGCAAGGAGTTTGAATTGGATGATACATGCGATTCATTAAAAAAATCAATTTTAAGGGTTTTGCGAAGTAAAATAAAAGCCAAAAAGGCAAGGTGTCATTGTTGCTAAATTTTTATTTGCTTTCCCTAACTAATAAAACATTTCTCTCATCCTTATGATTTTAAGGAATATCTTCTATATTTTCCGGTCTACGTTTTTGCTATTCTCAAAGTTCTCGAATTAAAAGTAGCAAAATGGCAAATCCCAATGCTTTTGCTGAAACTTGTTTTTTCATGTCAAGAAAGCGTTTCTTTTAGCGAAGTCCGAAATTGAGATAAATATAGCCTGGCAAAAATAAAAATTGGGAGTTTTTGGTTTAGTATTAGCATCAAAATGCACTTTTTAGAATACTGATTTGTATCTGTTCAATTGCTCCCGAACGAAATTTAAAGCAATTACTGTAAACTTATTGGTCTTTTTTTGCAGAATTTTTGCTCGACCGTTTTTGCTCTTTTTGTAGAACCTTCGTTGACTTCTTGAGTATTTTTTACACTTTAGTTCTTCTCTTTCGAGTGCTCATTGCGTTATGAAAACAAGTTTCATTTTAAAAGTGATTTTGAGCGAACGGAAATAAAAAGCCATTGTAGCTGTGTTGTTAAGATGTGAAACTGCTAATTTGGAGGTCAGGGCTCAAACACGTGTGGATAAATTGTGATCTTTTCTTCCATTTTCGCTATGAATGGGTGTATGGAAATCAACTATCCACATTTGATCAGGCGCTAAAAATTAGGCGGTCAATTAAATTACGACTTCGATAGCTATGCTTTCATTTCCAATAGAAGTTAATGTGGCTGCAACTTCTAGAGAAATTCCAAAGTAATGAAAACAATTAGATGATTTAGGCCCAAAAACTGATGCCAGTGTATACTTACCATTTCCACCAATACGATGAAACCATTGCAACCTAACTTATTTATTAATCCTAGTTATATGTTTTCATAACAGACGTTATTTAAATGTAAGCTAATCATAAGCAGCATCAGAAGCGAAAACATGCAATGAGGGGTCATTAGAAGTCCCGGTCAAAAGAAAAACGACGCAATTAGAAATCTCAGGAGTTCCATATGAAATGATGATACCTTCATTGATAATTCAGGTGATATTCACAATTTACACACTTTATAGCTGGGTTGAGATAGCTTTATGGTGTTATTAACTAGTAAAGTAATCTTTGAAATAACTACCTTTAATCTATCTCATTATGTATTCTAATTTGCACGGCAGTTTGAATTACGGGCTTTCTCATGCGTTGTAAATCTAACTAAACGACAAATATTACGTGTAAATATACATATTGACTTAGCTGAATGATATTATCGTTTTGGTGAACTTAATTTGAGCGTTCTAAAATTTTATTTTCCCTATTAAAAACTGCTGAGAGCGGTAAAATATGTGTTCTCAATAATCCTTCAATTGTTCATGTTAAGTGATGGGCTGATTTCGAATCAGGTGTGGCACAAATGATAGCGGAAGTCAGACCTGGAAAATGTCACTTTTCTCGACCACTGCCCAAAGCTGTCATATTTTACCCTAGATTTGTGCACCCAGTCATAGGCCAATAAATCCACTGTACCCAAGTCCCTACTCGGAAATCCTATATTTTAACTTAGGAAATCTGACGATTATAGCGAAAGTATAGTAAATCATCGCTATATTTGCTTTTCAAACTTCAGATATATAGAAATTGTTAGTATATTCTGTTTCAAAACACAAAAATCATACGTAAATTATTATCATGATCAGATGAAAATTGTCCATTTTAACGAGTATATATCCCTTTCAGCTGAAATTTGAAAAATTTATTTATAAACTGGAACCAAAATTCAATACTTTAGCAGACATCGATTAAAAGGAATTCAAATAAACGTATCTTTTCAAAGTTACACAATTTATGTTGCTGATCCCTCGTTTGTTGAGAAAATGGGGAACATTTTGCCCCCCATCCCCCCGTGTTTTTTGGCTCAGACAATTATAAGTTTTTAAGGGCATCCCAGACTAAGATATGTGGTATCAACATATGGATATCTTAATCTCATCTAAAATGGAAACACAATTTCAAACATTCGACACAAACGTGGTCATAATTCAAGTCAATTCAGGTAATTTTCCTTTCAATATTTCTAAAAACTGTCCCTGCTTCAATCATAAGTGATGACTTAGGGCTTTTTCGATAATATATAGTAGACCAACACTTATGTTTTCTTTCTGTCAATGCCTGTATCTAGGATTCAAAAAGTGTAGTTGCGCAATGCATGCTTCTCAGACCAACTAGGAGGTCAGAAGAATATCTCAGTCTGATCAATATTTGTTCAACCATTTAAAATTTAAGTCGTGAATTGCTGTGACATTTACTCAATCCGTTATCATTGCACTTATACTTCTCTGCAAGTAATTGAAAAATTCAAATCGTATTCTGACGCTGCCGTTTTACTTTACTTTAATAATTTTTGAAGTAGTTCAGAAAGCAAAGGTTGAACCTTATTTCATTCATGCCCAACGGAGCGGTTAATAGAGAAGAAATGAGCTACTTTAGGACATGAAGCGTTGGTTGCTGCTATCAAGGTTTGTGGGATAACAGATTTCGGTTCACGTGCCACTCTGTCGCTGCTTCTCTTTCTGCATTTGAGCTGATTTTAGTGCTATTGAAAAGTTGCAGATAATATTTGTTTCCCAGCTGAAATTTCGTAAGTAGAACTAGGAAGATTCGAAAATTTTTGTTACCTTGTCGCCACTTGATTTTGTCAAAAATTAGAGAACTTTTTTATTCTTTCCCTATTATTCTTCCGTTGACATATCTGGAAAAATGGCACGTCTAATCTGCTTTTTTGAGGTATCAAGATCGAGAATTAAAAGCTTCATATTGCAATTTGATATTTAATTCCCTACAAACATTTTTTTCACCAACTTTTTATAAAACTTTGTATATCACTTGTTCTGTTTTGTTCTTCTTTTTCCCTTCCTCAAAATCTTGTCAGCTCATCACTTTATAATGATAAAAAATGAAATGAATTTAAAATTTAGAATTCACTATTTTCGTGTTTTGTCATATAATAGTATGTAAAACGGTTCGTGCATCTCACTTTTGGCCGGACCCTTGCGTATACAGTCATCAAACCTTTCGAAGAATGACTTCAAAGCCACGAAGATCAGAGCATCAGTGGAAGACCATCTTGGTTCTATCTGTTTGAGCAGTTGAGTCCCATGAGCCTCAAGTCTCTTTAAAACCATCTTTCGGGAGATAGCAGAGCATGTGTCGTCTGGACCACACATGTAGTGTAGCCACGCTTTATCATTTTAGCTCTGCGATCACAGTTGCAACATTACTCTGTGACTTTCACTACAATTTTCTGGTCTGGAGCTTACATTGTACTTCCTAGCGAAAGATTTTCATTTCATATATCAATGGTGCGCAGGGATCAAACACGGTTTTCTCTTCCACTACTCATCAACGTTTATAACGTTTGTAATAATTTAAACGTTATTTGGAGATAATGCAAAATCAAAGGTCACAGAAAGCTTTAAGTGCCGATGATGCAAAATCAAAGGTCACAGAAAGTTTTGAATCCCGATATTACTGGTGGCTGTTTTTTTTCTTACTGACAAAAGTCCAACAAGTCCAAAGCAAGCTCTTGCTGACGTTTTTTTTGAGTTTCTTTGCATATAGCTACTGGTTCTGACAATATTTACTTTTGTTTTTTTTTTATGTTTGCTTTCAATTTTCAACACGTGTAAACTTGTCCGAATTGTTTTTATAACTCATTTTGTACGCTCCAAAAATGTTAACGAAAAATCGGAATAATGAATTCAAAATTTATGGTTTATAATAAATTTGACGCCATATAATTTCAAAAGCGTCTTCGAGTATGTTATATATACTCTCTGCTCATATCCCTTAGGTGACTTTTTTTCAGCAAACTGAGTTTTGTCAAGACCCAAACAAATAATGTTTGTTGACTTTCACACCACTGTTCTCTAAAATAGTAAGCTTATTGATGAGCTGTCTCTTCAGGAGTGAGCTCTCATTTATACGTAGCTTCAAGTCAAAATCAACACAGTCTGTATTATTGGCTCTAATGATGGCACAACTTGACTGGCGAAAACAGAGACGCAAGAATTTGAAGTTTTTAAAGCATGATTTATCAAATTATGTGGTACGATTGCTGTTGTCAGATAAACTTAGTTTTTTAGGTTTTTCCGAAACATTTTTCCTTCCTACGTTTCACTTTTGTCCAGCTTACGTTTATAGTGATTGCAAGTTTTTTTAAGACCTGAGTAAAAACTCGAAAAATGACGATACAGCTCTTTGCACGACGCTTCTTTGCCACGATAAAAAACTTTGATGGAAGGCATTTTGCTAGAGTTGTGGATATAACCAATAGAATAAATTTGAATTACAAAATTTTCATATCTATAGCACATGTGTCGTTGTTTTAAGTAATATCAAAATCTAATTTAAAACATATACATATTTAAGTATCTCAAAAGGACATCAGCAATGATGAATTGTTTTATTTTCCTGCTTCCATGAAAAAAAATTGTGGTCACTTTGAGACAGCAGGAACTGAGGAGTTTGTAGGTGGTGATTTTTCAACAATTGTTTCTGATGATTCTTTGGATCCAACAATAGTATTGGGTTCCGCATCAATTGCATTGGAGTTCACGTTAGGACCAGATGAAATATTAGAAAGTCCTTGCTGGGTCGAGGTTAGAATAGATTTCTGCAACGTTGCGAGAGCTCCCAACGCTGAAGTTTGGGGATTCATAGAAGACTGGAAACCGGAAAAGTTTAACGGAAGTGGTAGTAAGCTACCCAGACCAGGTAGACCAGCAACATTGCCAGGGTTGATTGCAGCTTGTGTGCCTGGAACTGGGAACTGGTGCCCAAAAACACCCGGATGGCCAAATTTAAACCCCGCTGAATTGGGCACCAAAAGTGGGGGGACCGATGGGGGCATGAATGTGGGCGGTTGATGAGGGTGAGGTGCAGCGGGGTTGCTGAGGTCAAAAGTTGGCAGTGGTCCGGGGTTTGTGGTGGCTGGAGGTTGAGGTGGTATGACCCCTCTGTGGACGAGGTAGCCGTAGTAGTAAGGGTCAAAGAAAGCTGGCCATGCAAGTGTCTGTTTCTGTCTCTTTTCTTTCATTCGCCTGTTTTGGAACCAAACCTAAAACGAATCTTGAAATTTTAGTTATTTACTCTTGAGAAGATTGAAGGTGAATAAAGTGTGCATTTTGCATATCGACTAGCAAACAGAAACAATTTTGTCCGCTAAACTTTAATTGGATTTCTTTGTTTCGATGAACTTTAAGATTCAATTCCATGTTTGAGTTTGCTAATTTCTACTTCTATTTTAGCGTGTCCGTTTTCTGTCTTTCCCGAGATGCGGCGTTGCAATATGCAATATTGTAATTGTTATTTTTTACACGGTAAAATAATGTCTTCCAAAGTAATTTTTAAGAGTAAAAAATAACAATGACGAACCCGAACACTTTTCTTCGGATGTTACTCTTTACCCAAACCCTATGCAATTCTAATTTCTAATGTCATTATCTTCGATTATATAGAAAAATGAAACAGCGGGGGTGAAATAATCGAGGTTAACTAAAATGGGTTAAACAAATGGGGGTGAAAAGCGGGACTTCTTACTTTGATTGTGGTCTCTGGAAGGTTGAGTGCAGCCGCCATTTCACATCTTCGAGGCCGACTCACATAATTCTCTTTTCTGAACTCTGCTTCCAGAATATCCTGCTGATCCTTACTAAACGCCGTCCGATATCTCCGGATCCCATTTAGCAAAGAACAGTCACCCCCTCCCATCATTCCTGGTGAATTTGCCCCATTCCCAATTGACGTTCCCGATGATGCCCCGGTTGACCCAATGACCCCTGGTGAACCAGACGACGCGTTGCTTGCGGTGCTTCCGGTTGGTGATATGTCTTTGTTGTCGACTGTGAGACCTGATTTTCCAATTGTAGTCGGGTGAATGAAATCCGAATCGCTAGAAGAAGAGCGACTCCTTCGTCGTTTTACTCTCGTTTCTGAGAGTTCTGATTGGTCGGTTATGATACCAAGGACATCTAAAGAGATTTAAAATGCGTTACAAAGAGAATAGCAAGATTTAGAGGGATAAATATTTTTGCATAAAATTGCTCAATTGGTTGATCAATTCAAGCACCCTCAGGTGAACGCTTTTTTTCCTGCTGAAAGTTTCAGAAATTATTTAATAAATCTCTTTAGTGGTAATGATACAAGGATCATGTATATTCTTGCAAGTACGTAACCTAATCCAGTAATCTTACGATGATCCTACTAAGATAGAGCGCACGATATTTTTGACATCATATATAATCTTTGTATGATTTCTAAGAATTATCAACCTCGGAATTATTCGTAGCTTTCTATGTCAGTATATTTCAGTTTTATTTGATTCAATATTTTTCTCACCTGCAGCAGTTGCCTGCATTGCTTCGAAATGCTTGTCCAGCGAATGAACAACTGGCTGATCTAGAGGCTCAGAACTGGGTTTCTTCACCGGTTCTCTCTTGATTAAATTGGAGATCGAGAAGGATTCCATCTTTGTATTCGATTCTTAAACTGCGAGTCAAGTTCAATTTTTTTGGTAATAATAGCTGCGGCCAATTTTTTAGCTGAACTTGAGCAAAGTGAAGATGATTAGATTTGGGCTAAAATTGAGGATAAATGACGAAATAGGATGTTGAGAGTTCAGATGTTGTTGGGTTGCTGTGGTTATTGATTGTGATTGGGTATTTTCCAATTAACAAATAGCTCAGTTGATGTATTACAATACTAGGGGGATAATTTAGATGAGCAGGTTTTCAATTTGATTAAAATCTCCGTTTATGATCGTTTGCCTCCTTGTAATTTCAACTAGAAAGCTCTCGATGTACTCACACATATACGCCCTTAAGACATTCAATTTAACATCAGTCAGTATATCAATTGTGGGCGAACAAATGAGGAGGAATGATACAGCTGCGATTTGCGCGAACTCTTCTTTTTTATTCCTGCCTTATTTAGCCCCAAAATCCCAAATTGCTCTGAGCTCTCAGGGCACAGGTATAGTTATAACCGGTCAGCTATAACTAACTAGTTATTTAACTAGTTAACTAACTAACTCACTATAATTGGCTGGTTGGAATAGAGCTGCGAATGAAGAGTACTGCTGACTGGTTAAGTAACTGAGTGACTGAAATGGGATTTCACTCCAATTGGGAATGTGGGGATAGTCTTGAATTTTATTATCCTCTCGGAAGTTAAAAGTGATTGGATCTGTTACTAAACAGCAGTATAATTTATAATTAATTCTATCTGCTCCGGATATATTTCTCCTTATGCTAACTAATTCCTCAATTGTATAATTGTTTCTTTGTTTATTGTTGTAGCTCTTCAACTCGCGCCCAGGTTGATATTTATAACTCGAGTTATAACTTGGGTTATAACTTGCAGCCTTCTCAGCGGTCGTTGTTGTTGTTGATGTTATGATACTTGAAATTAACCAATTTTAGTGATAACAACTTAAAAGTGAGGGGAGGGGAAGGGGCTTGAGGTAAAGCGTTGGGGGTGGGGGTGTTGATGGTTTGATTGAGATCAGGGGGGTTATTGTTTCGCGTTGTTTATTGTAATTGAGAGGGGACTTTAGGCGGACATTTGTGAAAACAGTTGGGATTTAGAGAAGGAAAAGAGAGATTGGCGGAAGGAGAGAGATTTTAAGCGAATCCAGTTGGGTGACAGGGAATGATAGGAGGGGGGTTATTTGGGAATTTGGAATATATTAAAGAATACAACAAGTGAGCATGATATAATATGTAATATATACATGAGGAGTGTAAGGAGTATAAGAGAGGTAGTAATACAAGTACAAGTATGGACAAATGGAGGCTATTAAGAGTGGCGCTGTTAGGGAATTAAATGACTATAAAATAAATGCTAAAATTGGATCCAGATGAGGTATTAATCAATAGGGCAACTTTACAGCCAGATTAAACAGGTTATCCCTTTCACTTGGTCACCAATTTACACACTTAGCACTAATAAACAAAAACAAACAATCTCCCAAACACTAAAGCTATTTATTTCCTCACCCGGAGCCCCCTCCAATCATGCTTAGCTCTGATCGGCTGCCAATATTGGGCACTTAGCTAATGCGGGTAGCAAGTCCCGTTTGATGATACGGATTAGGGCCCGGTGTTACCCTGTGCTACCAATTAACATCTATGAACAACTGTTTACCCACCACCCCAACTGTACCAGACGCCACTACTGTGCCTGGCCGCTGCCGGTGAGACTTTGGACCGTCGCTGGAATTAATTCAGGATCGCAAAAAGCGGCGAATTTCACACAAGAAAGTTGCAAAAAGATCAATGATCAGCTGCCCTTGTAAATTAGTACTAATTTGCTTTTTAAGTAATTTTTCTGGGTGACTCACTTTTTAATCAACACTTGTTTGATAGTAGAGTTAAGTTTTTACGTTATTGATCATAACAGCCTATTATGTATGTGTATCACGAAATGATAGCTATTTCAGTGAATGAAGCTGAACAAAAATAACCCTCCACACATTTGTTCTAAGAAATTGCAAAAAATGACTTTTATTTGTTTATTTTGATGAAGCGTCTGGCGTTCTTTATAAATCCAATGTCCTTCGTTAGTTTCCAGTACTATCTATGCGTGTATTGTGTGTATCTGTGTTGGTGTGTGTGTGTGTGTGTTGTGTGTGTGTGTGGGGGGGGGGGGGTATGTGTGTTACTAATAAAATTGCAGGTACAATTAACTACTGGATTTTGCAAATAAAAATGTTCTTTAATGCAGCTCACCTAGAAACTACCTGCAAGGACTTTACATTACCTGCATTTCTAAGTTTTATCATTCTACATTTTACCAGCAAAAAAAGTTCTACCTCCAATTTGCACGTTGAAATTGCGGGTAGATTTGCTCAAAAAAATATTCATGTAGAACTGCATAGAATCTACTCAGAAAGTGCAGATAAAAGCGACAATTTTATGTTCAACAAATTTTACTAGGTAATTCTAAC